>NW_010560504.1:0-4165 GCF_000687285.1 Phaethon lepturus | reverse complement strand
TGCTGAATTCAGTCTTCTAAAGGGTAGGTCACATTAAGACACCTAAGCATGCAGCTTCATGTCAGGAGGAACCACTTGATCTATCATAGCATGCAGTACAGAAATTCGTAAGACAGGAAAAGGCAAAAGAAACTTACCAGTTCCCTCCGCAGAACTGCCAGTACCCTGAGTGTTCTTGGAACAGATGGCCTCCAGGGATTAAGGTACAAGTCCAGTCCTCTCTACTAAGTCCCAGGACAGTTCCTCTGCATCAAGCTTTTGAAGTAATTAGTCCATCTTCCTCAGATGGAAAACCACAGGGTGATGTTGATATCCCACATGAGGACTGTACACAGGCTCCAGCTTTGCCTTCCATTTGCAAGAGCTCCAAAGTCACCTTTATCTCAAAGCACCACTGTGGCAGTCTGGTATTCCACCTGTGACTGTGTTCAACCACTACCATTCCCTCAGAGATATTTCAAGCCTACATCCAATTGCAGATACTTCCATAACCAGTTCTACAAAACTGGAGTAGAATAAGTGTGCTTATCATGTAAGCTGACTCAGGGAACATAAACATGAACTTGACTGTATGCCAGCATTTACAAAATCAAGATGATATTCTACCAGCATATCCTAAAGCAGAAGGCGGTATATTGGTAGACTCCTCACAAGCAGGCAGGACTGTCAAGGTATGTAAGAACACACAACCACAATGACACTACATCAGAATTGTTTAGGACAACAGAACCTGAGGATTTCACTGCCTTAAAGCGTATCAGCAACAGAACACCACCATCCACCACACAAGGAAATTCAGGACTATACACTTGATGGATTCTTCATATCACTTGCAATGGTTCCAGGAACAGGTCAAAAGACTCGTCGTAAAACTGGTTTCTCTCCCCTTTGTGTAGCACTTGCCTGTTTAAGATAAATACTGACTTACCTCATCATACAGGCGAGAACATATGATGTTACTGTACTTCCAGAATTCTGCCCAGAAGTCCGAGTAGGATTCCACTGACCACTGGTATAAGTCATTGTAGTTGGCTAGAAGTAATAGATATCTATTATGATTATGCAGAGAATTACAGGAATTCAGACAAACTACAATTAGGGATAGCCCAGGTAAAGAACATTCATGGCTAAAACAACCGGTAAGATAAAACTGATCACACAGAGCAGGTCACTTCTCTGTTCAAGGCAAGTTACTGTGGCATCAACAGAAATAGCCTACTTGAACACCTGAGCAGATGGCATCATTTCACCCATGTTAGAAGCCACTTGCCACCACAGAGATAGGGACCTTTCCTAAGAAGTCTGTGCAACATCTACCCTCCCTCCCTGCAACCAGTGAAACTGAAGATTGGACAGCAGGACAGAGTCCTGATTGCTGACACTTCTACTCCCTAACATGGTGGTTTTATACAGGAAAAGATAAACAAGTCTTCCTGACAAGAGACATTTGCTGTATGGTTCTACTCCAGGACCAAAGGCCTCTGATAGCATGGTGACAGGGCTATTAGATGCACTCATTATCTAACTCAGTATCAACAGCACTGCTACAAAAGCAGCATGCATTATTCCTCAATAAATAAGGGATCTGACAGGTTGCAGCTTGTTTCACTTCATTCATGGTGTTTTAGTATGAAAAGGCGTTCACTAGCTATACATTAAAACCACAACCTGGCATTAAAAAATGGAAATGAGGAGTTACTTCATCTGTCTCACAATTGTGTAATGTGAAGAATGTGTACCAAAAACTCACAATTCAAACCTGAAATTCAGTATTTAAAACAGTTTTAGGTATGAATAACTGACACCGATTTCTCATGATTGGCTTACAATGACATTCTCAAGTCATGTCCATGCTGTCTGAAGCTGTGCCAACAGACAAAATAAACATGAATATCTGCCATCAGTGACAGTAGTAACAGTTTCCTGCTCTGCCAACTGTGTTTCCTATTTGATACTTTCAGCTAAGCACTTGAAGTCATTTTCTCCAATTATCTTTGGTTTGTCATCCTGTTACCCAGCTGATGACTTCTGAAGAAGTCATCTTTGCATTCTCTTCTTACAAGGAAGACATCTTCCAGCTTTATAAGAGAAAAAAATCATTCAAAACCATCACTGTTACTCACACTTGATCACTACAGCTGTTTCCCCACGCAGTCTGTCCCTTCCACATCTTATTCCACTCAATCTTTTCTATGAATGTGAGATTACTCTCTAGGTATTACTGATATAGTAGAAGCAAAGGCAAAGACTTCTCCATAACTGAACTTTTGCCTACATATTGCCTCAGACTTGTACTTCTTTTTTAAACATTCCACCCACTCTTCCCTATTCTGTACACTGCACATCAGCTGGTGTGGCAATAAGACTTTACCAAAGAAAAGCTCTAACTCCCACCTCCTCCTTCAAAAACCAATTGTAGCACATGCTCCGAGTCATTTGATAACTGCAAAAAGCTACAAGTCACCACTAATTTGATTTCCTACAATATGAACAGTTTGTTCTGTCTACACAGTTTGTCCCCAAATAAGCTTTAGCATGCAAGTTCTTTGAGGCACAGACCTGTTATTCAGCAATTAAACATTGCATGTCAATATTTTCAGGCTTGGACAGAACCACGCTGTTTAAAGGGTGATATTGCCCTGAGCTCTCCTCAGTTAGTCCACATCTTGATGCTACATAAAGAATCCATTCTTTGTTGTTCAATAGCACACAGACCAATGAACATAAGTTCAAGTCTAATGGAAGTTGACAAAGGTTTCTATATTTACACAGGAATCCACTTTTAACTGGAGATAGCCACTTCAAAACAGGGTGAAAAAAGTTCTAGTTGTTACAGCCATAAACATGGGCAGCCCATCTGAAACCACACTGAGACTTAATCATGTAAGTATGAGTTACATGACACTTCTACTCAGGAGCTCACTAAAATCCTGTAGTAACTTACTTCCTATGTAGCAGGTGAGAGAGACACTACACATTTGGGTTCAAATGTGAAATCCCTGAGCAGTCAAACTAATGACCTGGCTTGCCCACATATTAAGTTCCCAATCAGGATGCACAATAGTTTTCTAGACATGAACTGCTAGAAGGACTAGATACATTGCTACTACTCCAGAATGTCTCTGCTTGTGCCACAGACATTTATACTGGACTGACAAACTTGTCAGGCCACTTGCCAAAACTGCTCCCTCCATCCCCCATCAAGCAGATGATTAAAGGAAAGCTAAACAAGCAACTTGGTCTCCAAATACTCAGGGAGAATGGGCAGCATAAAACAAGTCAGAACTGGAGGGTTTGGCCCCCACATGCACTGAAGTCCACCTAGTTCATGATGTGAATGAGCCCACACAACCAGCACCACCAACTCCTGACACTCTAGAGACAGCACCTGCAGGTAGCAGTCACTGACAAACAGAACAACCTGAGTTGAAAGACACCTCTGGAGGTCCAACTCCCTACTCAAAGCAGGGTTAAACTCAAAATTGACAAGTTGTTTTTAAGTCAGAGGACTGCATACCTATTCACAGCCATACAGATATTCCTGAATGAGCAGAGCTTGAAGTTAAAGAGCTCAGGCAGATGCTCAGCAAAAAAACCCACCTTGGCTTCTACCATTGAATCAACTTAAACATCACCTTTTACCTCCCAGCATACTTAAAAATTACAAAGACACACTCTTCAAAGTGAAACATGAGACTGCAAGCATGGCCTCCACTCAAACCTCACACACAAGTGTTGTTAAAGCATCATATTAAAGCTTACTTTAACCTCATAGCCATGACAGCAGCGATTCTCCCTCCCCACCCCGTCTTAAAACACCAAGTCATTTCAGCACCCTGTTCCCCCAGGAAATCCCTGCAGTGGGACCTCGGCTCTGCACCCGAGCTCTCAGGAGCGCACAGCGGGCACCAACGCCGACACTGCCTGGGCTGACACCTGGCAACACCAGTGACAGGTAAAGCTGTCCGCATTTCCCAGCGGCGCGTAGCTTCAGGCTAAGCGAGATGCTGCGCCGGAGGCCTCTACAGGAGGCCGAGCATCACGCCCGCAGCCTGGACCACTTCGCCCCGGGGGTGCCCGGGCGCCCCGTGAGCACCTCGCCCCCCCTCCCTAGGGTGGGGGCAGACGGACGGCCCGCAGTGCTGCCGCGGGCCCGCAGTAAGGC
>NW_010560503.1:901-1452 GCF_000687285.1 Phaethon lepturus | reverse complement strand
GCCGTCGGGCTGCGGGAAGGGCGTCCGCGTCGCTCCCACCGCACGACAGCAGCCTGCGCCCCGCAGCCTCCTCGGAAACCGGGCGGAATCATTCCTTCCATTTCGTTGTATTTACTTCCCTCTTTTTTTTTTTTTCTTCTTCTTCTCCACTTCTCTTCTTTTTGAGGAAGGCCACCAAAGGGAAAAGGGTTTTAAATTGAAATTAAAAAATAAAATTAAAATCGGATCCAAAATCCTTTGCATTTTTTTTTTCGGCGCCCTTATAGGAAGAAGGAAGTATAGAAACGTGGTTAATATACGCTGTGGTAATCCTATTTCTAGGTCTAGATCAGATCTCATTGGGGCCTTTGCTGAAGGACATAAATGAGTTGTTCTATCGGATCCAAAATCCTTTGCATTTTTTTTTTCGGCGCCCTTATAGGAAGAAGGAAGTATAGAAACGTGGTTAATATACGCTGTGGTAATCCTATTTCTAGGTCTAGATCAGATCTCATTGGGGCCTTTGCTGAAGGACATAAATGAGTTGTTCTAATACAATAGATTTCATCCTT
>NW_010560503.1:0-380 GCF_000687285.1 Phaethon lepturus | reverse complement strand
TCCTACAGGGACTGGCTGACCAGAGGTTTTGTTAAAAGTGAATGCGAATAGATTTCTGCTACAAGTGCAGCATTATTATTATGAGCTGTAAGGTCAGACTATACATTCCGGGTCCCCAAAGCCTATAGACCCTGGGAAATGCGCGGGATATACCACGTCATTGTACCTGACAGTCTCTTCAATAGACTAATTCAATTATCGCTTGGGGATTCGGTCTTCATTGAGAGCAATAATAGCGGTGTAATTCGTTGGTAAATAGGTATTGGGGGCAGTCCCGCTTGAAACTTTTTTCGGGGCACAGGTTTATACCTCTGGGATTCAGAATCTCCCCCGGTACCGGCGGGGAGAGAGGAGAGGGGTGTTTTTTGTTGAGGAGGAGG
>NW_010560502.1:1679-1920 GCF_000687285.1 Phaethon lepturus | reverse complement strand
CGGCACCCACTGTGCACAGCCAGGACCCTGCGCCCCATCAGGTGAGCCCCAGCATGTCAGTGCCCTGAGAGGCACCCGGTGACCCCGGGGGCTGTCGGGGTGTCCCTGGCATGTCCCTTTGGCCTGGCCGAGCACAGGCAACCCCGGGCTCAGCTGAAGGGGTCACCAGGCTACACCGCCCCAGGAACAGGTGATGCCCGCCCTGGAAGGGGTTGGGGTGTTTGTTGTGGGTGGGGGGGGG
>NW_010560502.1:1344-1557 GCF_000687285.1 Phaethon lepturus | reverse complement strand
GGGGCAGGAGAATGAGGACGAGTGTGCGGTGTGCGGTGATGGTGGTGAGCTCATCTGCTGTGATGGCTGCCCCAGGGCCTTCCACCTCGCCTGCCTGGTGCCCCCACTGCCCCGCGTCCCCAGGTGAGCCCTGGGGTGCCATGGGGACCCCGGTGTCCCCTGGCTGTCCCTCACCACCCCGCTCTGGCTGTGCAGCGGGACGTGGCAGTGCCG
>NW_010560502.1:1008-1310 GCF_000687285.1 Phaethon lepturus | reverse complement strand
GGAGGTGGACACGGCTGTGGGTCAACCACCCGAGATCCTGGGGGAGGAGGCATGCGGCGCCCGGCGGGGCGGAGGTGATGGGACCGTCTGTGGCCTTTGCTTCACCCGGATCCCAGCGCCCCAACACTGCCCCATGCCCAGTGGGGACCATGGGTGAGCACCCCCCACAGTCCGCCACATCCCAACCTTAATTCCTCCCCTGGAGGGGGCTCTACCCTGATGGTCTGTCACCCCTTGATGGCTGTAGGGGGCTGCTGCTCTGCACGGCCTGTGCAGGCACCCCGGGCACGGGCAGCCTGGAG
>NW_010560502.1:436-940 GCF_000687285.1 Phaethon lepturus | reverse complement strand
CCTGCTACAGGCAGCAAAGGTTGGTACAAGCAGCACCCGGCCCCAGTGGGGGGAAACATGGTGGGTGAGGTGGAAGCGGTGGTTACGAAGGGAGCAATGAGGCTGAGGAATGGTGGTTCAGGCTGGGCGAGGGACCGGAGAGTTGTAGCTGGAGGCAAATCAGAGAAGCTGTGCCGGAGGGGACGTATGAGCTGAGGCTGCTGCAGGCGAGGGATTGAACTTGGGCACCAGCCCTGACCCACAGGGGAGTGGGCAGAGGGCAGCCGGGAAAGCTGGCAGGACGCATCTCCTCCCGCAGGCAGAGGACGGCTCCCGTAGCGGTGACCCTGTGCTGAGCAGGGACGAGCTGGACGCCCTCCTGGGTGAGGTACGGCACTCGAGGACACCAACAGGCAGAGACAAAACAGAGGGGACCACAGCTCTGGTGTGACCCACAGGGTGACGTCGGACTGTGGGTGGGGCAGGGAGAGTCAAGGCAGCCCAAGGGGGCAGGGCATTGGATGA
>NW_010560502.1:0-322 GCF_000687285.1 Phaethon lepturus | reverse complement strand
GCTGGGGCGCGTGGAATCGTGCCCGGGCCCCAGAGGCAGCCGCTACAGCAGAGGCATTGGAGAATGAGATTGTGGGGCAGCTGTGCCGCGGGTCCTACACAGGCACCAGGACACCAAAAAAAATGTGACGTTGTCAAGAATTAAGACCCCCCAGCACATAATGAAACAACAGACAGGTGAAAAAAGCAGGCTACAGCCAAGGACTCACTAACATGTGAACAGAACAAATGAGCATGAAGTTAAGGAAAGGAAAAAAAATATATTCAAACACTACATAGAATGACCAGGCATTCTCCCATCCAAGTACTAACCGGGCCCGACC
>NW_010560501.1:8477-25304 GCF_000687285.1 Phaethon lepturus | reverse complement strand
CACGTGTGGGCACCCTCGGCCGGCGGAGGGGGGCCCCGGGCAGCCCCACCTTGGGTCGCCCGGGTCGGATGACCACGGAGAGGGGATTTATTTACAGGCCCATAGCCCAGTTTCTAAAGTTTGTCCTCGGCGAGCGGCTGCTTTCATGTGCCCTTTCCAAAGGAACCTCCCCCTTCACTTGAAATTCGTTTAACGTGCCTGGTAAAGGCAAAACACAGAAAAAATTACTCGGGAAAACTCTCACAAACTGTATCAAAGCAAGGAGCCCCCCTCGGTGCAGAGCTCGCTGGCACACCGTAGTAATGCCATGTCATCTCTCCATTTTTTCCTGTAGCGAGTCAGACGGCAACCCTAGCACAGAAGATGAATCCAGTAAGGGACAGGAGGATTTATCTCCCCATCCACTCTCCAGCTCGTCCGATGGCGTTACCAGCCTCAGCCTTCCTGGCCACATGGAGCCTGTCTACATGCAGCAGCTCGGAAACACTAAAATAGCCTTGAGCTCATCTGGCGTCTTGTTGAATGGAAACCTCGTGCCTGCCAGTACCTCTCCTGTCTTTCTCAATGGTAGTTCTTTTCTTCAGGGACCCAACGGTGTCATTCTCAATGGACTCAGCGTGGGGGCTTCGCAGACGGTTACCTTAAATTCGCCCAAAACCACGTCGAGTGTTGTGAGCAACGGGGTATCCATTACTGACATACTGTCATCTTCATCAGAAGATGTTAAGGACTTCAAACTTCTTCAGGCTTCAGTCCCCAACGCTGCAGCAGCCACCTTCAGCCCAAGCAACATCCCGGTCTCATTCCCGGGATTGATACCAAGCTCAGAGGTGAAAAGGGAAAGCGTACAAACTGCTGCTTCCCAAGATGGAGGCTCTGTGGTTACTTTTACTGCTCCTGTCCAAATAAACCAGTATGGTATTGTCCAGATCCCCAATTCAGGAACAAATGGCCAGCTGCTGAACGGAAGCATCGGTTTTTCTTCTCTGCAGCTCCCTCCGGTTTCTGTGGCAGCTTCACAAGGTAAAAGTTTTGTGTGTTACAGTAAGAGGTACGAGGAAAAGTTGGGATCAGGCATACTTCACATTTTAGAAGCCGTGGTATTTTTCCTCTGAGGTAACAGCGTTGTATCTCAGCCACATGCTGTACATCAAATAATACCTTTTGCCTGCCTTTATAATGGGTTATGCTCGTGGGTAGACTGTTACATGAGGTTGAGCTCCTCTGCTAAGGGCAGAGAAGGGGGTCTGGTATTTTACACCCCTTTCATCTCATGCTGTTCTCAGAAGTCTGTGAGACTAGTCTTCACAAATATCTGTAAATTTTACACGTTTCAGTAATTCAAAATATTCACCATTTGCCATTGAATCCTTTTAAAGAGAAGGTTCATAAAAATGAAAATTGTGGCAGCTGGAAATTGTTACTGATGTTGTTCTTGTGGTGGTTGTTTTGGGTTTTTTGGGGTTGGTTTTTTTTAACTAAAGCCTTTCATAAAAATAAATTTTAAGTGACTATAGACACAACAAGACCAAGCAGTTACACTCGTACATTTTCTGTCCTGTAATTAAGAAAGATTAAACTGCAGGGAAACAATAGAAATATGCAATAGCTCATAGATATAAAAGGCAAGGGTGTTTGGATAAAACTGCCCTCAGTCCAAGGGAAATATGTCATCGCAGGTTCACGTGCCAAGCGCGCAGGCTCCTCCCCAAGTTTGCTTTAGAGTTTGTCTTAACATACCATAGACCGAAACTTGTGGGCAGCCAGGAGGAATCCCAGGGAGCACAAGCCTAGTTCTGGATCCTTGTTTTGAAGCAGGTCTGCAATAAAGCATAACTGAACACCTTTGTTACTCATTAGCCACTGTATCTTTGGTTATGAAAATGATTAAACTTCAATGAATCTCTCGAGTCTCAGGAATCTTGAGTACTATAATGAAAATCAAACTGTGCTCGTGTTATATTATTTGAATTAAATGTGTATAGGGAGTGAATTATTCTTGCTGTTAAAGTAATAGGTGGAGGAACACTGAAGCTGTACAAACACATTTGAAATGGGTGCAAAATTATATGCCTAAAATGTGGCACGTGCAGTCACATTTTATTTTATTATATTTACATAACGATAGCAGGAAGCTATCGGTATGTAGTTTGAGCAAGATTAAAAAGCAAAGTCATTTGACTGAATACCACCTGTAATTACAAAAGCCCTTTAGTCCACATGTTCCAAGGCATAAACTGACAGCTAGTAAAGGTGAGAAAGAAAGTTCTGTTCCTTCAGTAGTGTGGGACTACTGTATTTGAAAGTCTTAAGATGCATAGTAAGCTAGTCTCTGAACATTTTCCCCATTGGTAAAAACAGCAGTTTCCACTGGAGAGTGATCCACAATGTAGCTAGTCTGGTGCAGAGAAAAGTCAAGATCCGTGTTTGCTGTTTCGGTTTCTTTTTCTGTTTGTTTTTCTTAACACCAGACGAATGGATAGCTGGCTGCCTATTCCAAGTGAAGTGTGCTGCAGGCTATTTTAAGTAAGCTACAGTAAATGATACCTTATTGCCAGGTAACTTCAAGTTGCCTCGCTTTATTCTTCTGTTTTATACATATGAGTAACTTCTTACATTAATCAGTGATGATTTTTTGGAAACGAATAGAGAGCTAAAGTATTCCCTAGGTGAGAAATGCATCTTCAGTTCTGTTCTAAAAAATTCAGGTGTCTCCAACTGTAGCCTCTTAAGATTATAATTAAACTGCTTTTGAGAAAGAGAGGTGTTTGAAGTGGGATGCAGTCCTGAGAGCCAGTGTATCTTATTTTAGGAATGATTATGACAATTTACATGGCATGCCCAGTAAACCAACTTCAGGCTGTCTCCGGCCACCACTCCTTGCTCTGGCTAGCTACAACATCACCAAGCGGTGCCATGGCTTTCAGTGAGGGTCGACAGTTGCTGGGTGGCTTTACACAGCGTGGTAGATGTGGTAGGGATAGGCTTTTAGAAATACGTGATAAAGCGAGGTGAAAGGCAATACATCGGAATGCTTGATGGACTATCTAGTTGACCTGATAGAAGTAACTGGTTTTTGACATTTTCTCTGCGGGGGCTGACTCAGGTAGGTTCTGCCCAGCAGTAGTGGATTTCATGTGACGTGTCTCCAGTTTCCCACACATAAGCTGTAGTCTGTCACTGAACTATCTTTAATAGCTTTTCATGCTTCTATTCTTAGAAACTGAGTGGTGGCAGCTAGTGAAGGCCAAAGCATGTTCATTTTAATCACATGGCCAGGGACTGTTTGCCCCTTAATGAGAGTCTGAAAGATACCTAATATACCAGAACCTACCTTTATTTTTTTATTTCTAGAAGCAGTTTCTATTAATGGCTTTTATTTCTTCATACCAAATTTTCTCTCACCTGTTAAAAACAACACTGCTCTGTGTTCCATGAAATATTAGCATATATGTGTACTGCAAACATAAAAAAGACCAAAACGTCTTAACAAAAGGCCTGCACAATTCTCTGCCAACTGTAATCAGTGTTTTCCTTTCTTTTGCTTCCTTTTTTCCAGGTAATGTTTCAGTAAATCCCAGCACATCCGACGGGGGAACTTTTACAACTGAGTCTTCAACAGTGCAGCAAGGAAAGGTTTTCTTCAGCCCTCTCGCTCCGAGTGCAGTCGTTTATACAGTTCCCAATTCAGGCCAGGCAGTAGGCTCTGTCAAGCAAGAAGGACTGGAAAGAAGCCTTGTGTTTTCTCAGTTGATGCCAGTCAGTCAGAACACGCAACTAAATGTAAACATGTCTTCTGAAAATATATCCAGCGGAGGACTCCAGTCCCTGACCTCCTCGTTAGTGAATGTAACGCCCTCACATAATTTTTCCCTCACACCACCAACTCTCTTAAATGCTGCAGAACTGAACTCTAGTATCTCGGAGAGCCAGTCCATGTCGTCGCCCGTGACCAGTACCTCTACCGTGATATCTATCAGCAACACTAACTATGCAACCCTTCAGAACTGTTCCCTCATTACCAGTCAAGATCTGTTGTCCATTTCTACAGCACAGCCTGCGCTTGGAGAAATCGTTTCTACAAGCGGAGACCGTGTCAGCCACCCCTCTGCACAAGTACATCAAGATTTTGTCAGAGAGCACAGGTTAGTTCTGCAAGCCGTACCCGACGTCAAAGAGAATTTCTTACCCAATTCTGAGAGTAAGTCAACTGGCAATTTAATGATGCTGGATTCAAAATCCAAGTATGTTATGAGTAACATGGTTGACACGGTTTGTGAAGAACTGGAAACGGACAAAAAAGAACTTGCCAAACTGCAAACAGTTCAGATGGATGAAGATATGCAAGACTTGTAGCTTTTTTTTTTTTTTGCTTTCTGTTTTAATAGATTAAGTCTCCTGTTGAGGCCCTAACAAGCACCAAGTGGGGGGGGGGGGGGGGTTTGTTTTGGGTTTTTTTTTTTTTTTTTTTTTTTTCATGTAAAGAAAACAGAAGAACATTTAAATGGTCTGAATCGATGTGCAGAGGAATCTCCGGCAATGGAATTAGGTTGCCACACTTGGTTTGCGTGCAGTATTCTCTTTTAAGCAGATTAAAGGAGAAAGGAAACGCCAGGGCAAGTACCAAGCAAATGGGTACAGGTTTGGCTAAGAGATACTACCCTGATAATTTAACTAGACTCTCCATAGTACAACACAGCTCTCAACAGTAAGTATACACTCCTAACTTTAGATAGAAAACAAAATTCTTACTCTGAAAAGGTAGAAACAATGCAGTCATTTTTGCTGTTTACTTCTAGTCCATGGGCATTGAGAAATTTTTAAGGAACTCTAGACGATACCTCACCGGCTACTTTCATGTTGTTTGAGGTTAAGAAACAAAACAAAATCATAAATAATACTGTTACTGGTGTGTTTGCTTTTTTCCAGCAGACTTTGTTCAAACCAAAAATCTCACATCAAACATTTACAGGTTTCTAAATGCTACAGCTAGCATTTTGCCAGTGCACCAGAAAAAGCATCATTTGAAACTCTAATTATGCAACTCAGAAGCTTTCTCTCCAGTTTAAATGTAAATATTGTTTCAGTTCTTACAAAGGAGACTTTTTTAAAATTAGTACAATGGATTTTATTTATGTTTTATGTTCCCTTTCACTTTAGACACAATGCATTGAAAAGGAAAACGTTTTCTGGCTGTTTAATTTATTTTTATTGTTTGAGCAGGAAGTAAGCGTAGTTATTTCTGACAAGGTTTTACTTTTTTGTAGTTTTTCAAGCAATAGACTGTAAAAGTAAAATGTTAATCACACTGAAACTAGAAAATGAACTCCCAGTCTCACAAACCCAGGAGGTCCCTGTCTCTACCCCCTCTGTCTTTGTGTTCAGGGGTTTCTTGTTTGTTTTGTTAGTAATTTGAAAATTAGTTGAACCTTTTTGTGTATTTTTTACAGAATTCCATGTGCCTTTCTTCCTAGTGGCCTTATCTTTGTTACTGAAGCACAGTGGCAGGAGGAATAAAAACACTGATTTGCGAATATCCGTCCTCAGGGCCAAATCCTGATGCCTTACTTCTGCAAGTAGACCTGCTGACTTCAGTGCCCCTACTTGCACGAGTAAGAAGAGTTTTAAGTCCTTTTGGTCGTCGTGGGTGACATTTACTAGCGGTGCAGAGAGCCAAAGATAGGTCCTTCCGCACCACATCAGCAGGGCCGGAGGAGTCCAGAGAGGGACCATGGGCAGAGCCATCGTGCCGAGGGAAAGGTCTTGGCTCCGGCCTCGGGCAGGTGAGCAGGGCAGGTTGGTTGGGCAGGCCAGGGAAGGGAACCCCATGTTTACACGGACCCATTGGCCAAGTAGCCCGTGTGGGAGGGCTTCAGCTGCTGCTCAAGCGAGCGCTCCCCCATCTTAAGTGATAACATCACTTAAGCATGTATCTATATATTCTTGAGAATAAGCAGCGTGGGGGCTGACGGTGGGAACTGCAGCTGCCCCGAGGGCTCATGGAAGCAGCCGTGGTCTCTGCCTGGCTGGGGATGGGTCGGTCTCTCCCTTCGCCTCTTTGTGCCGCAGCAGGGACAGCAGAAGCAGGCAGGCTCTGGGCAGGTGGAACAGATCTTACCTTCCCTCCAGAGGAGTTTCTGTAGCATGGAAAAGCACATCCTTAAGCTTTAAGATAATAATAAGAATGCAGATGTATAAAAATTACATGCTGTTAATCTTTGTGGTTTTGTTATTTTTTTATTCTAATGTGAATATATACAGTAACTAAAGCACGTATTCGTCCTCATCAGGGGCCTGGTCCGAAGCCTTTAGAAGGCAATGCGAAATGTTTTCATAAGCTTCTGTGGGCTCTGAATCAGGCTCAGGACAAAACAAGATCACCTGTAAAGGACAAAAAAAATTGAAAGGAGAGAGAATAGAGGTAGCGCAGCCCAGTCTGTTTCTGTCTTTGTTCACTGGTTCTGTGGAAAGCCTTTGAGGAATGAAGGTTTTTTCTGTGCGCCATGAGCATGGCATAGGCATCCTCACTATTGTTTTGCACTATATTGAATACAGTGTGTTTTGCAAGGTATTCCATGGAACCTTGAAGCTGAGTTCTGTAAGCACTGGAGTCCACACTGCGAGCCAGAGACTCCTAGGGCTGCAAGGAAAGGGAAGAGCAAGCGTGCAAGGCGTGCACTTTGCAGCTGTACCAAGTCGCTGATGCTCTGCAGACAGAAGCATCCTGTAAGCAGTTGGCTGTCCCCGCGTGCTCCCAAGTAAAAGAGGTGTCTAGTGCGAGCGCTTTAAAGTGGAGATTATCGCAAGCAGAACATGGAGCTATATGTTGCCCTGGCACAACTTCCCTTGACATTCAGGGGATCTCTGCTTGAGCAGGGAATCGGATAGCCCAGAGTTCTCTCTGCCTAGCTTGTTTATCTGTTTGCTGGGCTCCAGCATGAGCAGTCTGCTTCCCACCTCTTCTTCACCCATAAAACCAAGATGATGATGACAACAACAGTAGCTGTATCTGCTTTGCATGAATTTGTTAAACCGTTTGGAAAATTAGAAGGACCCTCTATCATTGTCATGTTAATGGAGAACGTGCGTGTGGCTCTTCAGGAGTTGTTTGGGGCTTAACATTTTGGCTGTGAAGCTCAGACTATATTTGGAGGCAAGATAGAGTGTGTTTTAGAGCACTCTCAGTTGTTGACGTGATCAGGTCTCGTACCTGAAAAGACTGTGGTGTTACACCAATACCTGTTACTACTTCTTCAATTTTTCCTCCTTTGTGTTCATGGTGTTACTGAGGCTCCGAATTCCATGGCTCTGGAGCACAGTTGACGTGAAAACTGTGTATGTTGTTACAGTGGCACGTATCTTGGAGTGTCTGGTACTTCTAATAGGAGACTTCCCACTCTTCAGTGGGAGTGGAGGATGTACATAAAAGCAGTGGTTTGGGACAAAGTAAGATTAATCTATTCTAGTCTTCCAGATATCAAGTAACTTATTACTATGTTTTACTCTTTCTTTCTCCCATTGAAAATAAGTGTCATTCCCTCCAGATAATGTAGTTATAACCTCATGTTTTCTGCAGGTACATATGCACAATATAAAGACTCATTGCACGGTACAGTGTTTTTAAAATAGATATTTAACTAGTAGTTTTAGTCCTACTGTAAAATAAGGGTCAGTTTTGGTTATGTGGCCCTTGAGCAAGCAGGCTAACTGCTCTAAATGGACAGCACACAAAGTCCCGAAAAGTATCTGGGGCTGGATCTTTGGCTGCTGTAAATAAGGCATTGCTCCACTGATTCCCAAACTGCAGATTTTACATGGTGTTTAGGGGATATGGGTGCTCATGTCTCACACACATGAATGGCAGTGCGTGTCTAAGCCCCACAGACAGTCCTTATTATCACATTCTGCTGTTTAAATGGAAGGTATGTCTATCTGGCATGCACGTTCCTTCTCCTCCCTCCCTCTCTGTTACGGATGAGAATAAAGGGTCGTTTCAACTTCACATATGTTTGTAACTTGTAAGTCCACTGGAAATCTTACAGGAGACATTGCCAAATTCTACTACTTTTCTGGTCCCAGACTCAGCTTCGAAAAATACGCTTAAAGTTTAAGCAAATTCCTACAAAGCATGATGTTAAAAAACCCTTTGTTCTTTACTACTTTTAAGTAAAGCTGCCTCTGTTTTGCCCAGAGTTTTGCAGAGAACCAGAAATATATTAAATTGAATGCTCTGTCTGGACTATTTGCAGCATTATTCCTGTGGTCTTACCTAAAAGAACATTTCAGCCACATAAATCACAGACATCTATCGGCCAGGTCCTCAGCTGGGTTAAACTAGTACAGTTCTACTGACTTTAATGTCCTTTCGCACCAGCCGAGAATATGGTCCATTCATTTCACCGGAGTTGGATCAAGGACGGATTTGGCCCAGTATACGGTGGCAGTGTGAACCAATGCATGAGGCTGACGCTTCAGACGGTTGCAACCAAACGGTCACAGTTTATCGAAGCATATACCTCTTTCCATTTACTGCTTTACCCTGCCTGTGGATTCAGGAAGACGCAGTCAGAAAGCTACTTAACCCAGAAGTAAGGCTGGAACCATCTTTATTGTTATTACTATCAATCTGAGGTTAATGACAGTAATGGACAGATTCTGACTTCAAATCCTGCAAAATCACCTCAACGGTTTTCAGTTAAACTAAGCAGGACAGAATTTGGCCCCGTGTGCGCAGGAGCTTTTCCTGCGTATGAGGATTTCCAGCGCCTGTGCACTTTTTTAGCAGGGGTGGATGAACAACCAAGAGGGTGTATCCCTTCAGTTTTGTATGAAATATGTGTGCAGAACTCCCGGGGGCGTGAATTGCCTAGTGCTTGTGGTCGAGAAGCATCTCAAATCGTAAAAAGAGTAGTAATTTTATAACTCCGGAAACAAAAATAATGACATTTTACAAGAAAGGAGACCTGAAGTCTTCCTGTATCTCCTAGCAGTTATTATCTTGAAGGATATTTTATACCTTACTTGTATGTTTCATATAATTTAAAACTAGCTTCTTAAATTTCTGAACTCAAGGAGGGGGTGAATCTTCTGACTTTCAGGATTCACGTTCAGAGGATGTTTGTTCTTTTGCTGCATGTACTGTTTGTCCAGAACTAACCAGTTATTTCTGCGATATGGGTTTATTGTGCCTTACAACAAATATGAAACTTAAGCAGAATGTATGCATTAGAGGAGGGAATAATTAGAAGACTTTACTGCACTGTTAGATGATGCCGCCCCAGAGTGTGTCATCAAACATATCTGTGCTTAATTACCCAACCAAAGAGATCTAAAGTATGTATGTTTGTTGTACTGTAATAGGGGTTTGTGCCTGGACAATTAAGTGTTTTATTTGTATTCTGAGATGATGTGAACTTATTTTTCTAAACACTATACTGAATAAACTTTATATTTATACACATCTTGTGTAAATATTTCTATTTGGTTAGAATGTGAGGGCTTTGAATTTTGTGTCAGAAAATCTAAAGTAGAAACTCATCTTTTAATGACTTCTTGTGAAGGTGATAGCAACTAGGAACGCCTGCGCTCACCAGGGAATTGACCTAAAGCCTACCTGAGCTAGAATGAGGCTTTCTGCTGACTTGAGTGTGTTTTGTCAGACCCTAACTTTACTTCTAAAATACTAAACTAAAACCCATAAATCTTCTGTTTCATATCGAACCTAGCTATTAAATCTGTGTCTCAAAGCAAATTTACACCATAATTAGATAGGGATTATTGAAATATATTTCCACTTACTAGTTAGGACTAGTCGGTGTTTACTCGCAGCCCCCGTGGCATTGGGATGCTTTCTGTGTCAGGATTTCTTTTTGGATAGGTAAATTCCGATTTGCTCAATTTGTGTTTGTTGAAATTTTTCTTTAAACTGTTGCACTTGGTATCAGACCTGGTTTTGGCAGACTTTTGAGAGCAGCCTGAAATTTATGTTCCCTTGACATTAAAGGATTTAAACAGATTACCATATTACTTTCGATCTGTGCTCCATGTACCAGAATTGCCTAGCTACGGTGTTGATGCCCGTGTGAATGACAGTGAGTTCAAGCAGACTAGCCTGTACAGGTGCAATAGTTTCCCTCTCTGAAGCTATATATACATTAGAGATACTGAACAGCCTGCACATGCCAGCTGGAAAACACCCTTTCTTCACCTCTTCAGTTGTATTTAGGCCGTAGGAAGCAAGATGAGGTCCGTGGGATTAATTTTTTTAAGTAGCCAGATCCAGTTGTGTATACCTATTACATTTTTAATCACCAAGATACTACCTTTCCATACCTTTATTCACCACCCCTCCATCTTTCCCATTTACTGCAGCCGCGTCCCGCTCGCTCCACGGCGGTGCTGCTGGCAGAGCGCAGCGAGCTGCCTCCCGGCCCCGGGAGCATCTCTCCCCTCTCTGCCTGGGGTTGAGCCGCCTCGCACGCTGCTGGAGTAAATCCAGTTACCCGGGAGCAGCCCTAAGGTAGAGAGAGACAATTGCCTTGTTGCCCAACTGCTTTTCCTTCCCAGAAGCAGCACGCCTGGACTCGGTCCTCCTGCCCGTAGCGCTTCCCTTTGCCATGCTTTGGTTTTGCCTCAGCAGTAGAACTACGATAATATTTTCCTGCCCTGCAGATACCAAATTCCTGATCGATCCCTGGACGGCAGCTCCGTCCCAATTTTAGACGCTTGGGCTGAGGGTCTAAAGCCATCCTTCAACCTGGCTGTGAGCAGCTTCTCCTGGCGTTTCTGCCCCACAACGCAGCCGGGGGGAAAACCACCACTGCTGGGTTGGTTCCAGCTGGGGGAGATCCCCTCCAGGAGGGTCTTTCTGGCTGCGGAGCCCCCGCACGCTCAGCCAGACACAGTGCAGGGGTTCGAGGGCAACCGAGAAGCGGAAAGTCTCAGCGTATGCAAATGTCAAAATTCTCCCTGAGCAGCCACCCATGCGGTATGCAGGATGAATCATGTCCTAACGGAGCACAGCTACTTTGGAGGGCTTTGCAGATGTGTTCCAGGTCACCCTGGGCGAGAAAACCACACACAGCCACGGTTACTTCTTCCCTGGCAGCTTGTGCGCAGATGGAGAAAAGGGGGACAGCACCTTTGGAAGGGCGGGCAGCTGGCTCCCCGAGCCCCTGCCTTTCGCACGGGACCTGGGATGCTGGAGGGAGGACCAGGGGCTGCCAAGGCAGTAGCTGGGATAAAGCTGATAGCAGGGAGGCTCAGCGAGATGGGTGGTTGCTCCTGATCTAGCAGGGAGACGAGCTGGGAAGGAAGGCGATGTTGGAAGGCGGCACTTTTTGTCCTCCATTTCTGGCTGGATTTTCCCCAGTGCCAGATCAGAACAGAATTTTCTTGCTCCAGGAGGCAGAGGTTGGGTCAGTAAAACAAGATCTTAATATAAATGCACACGGCTTGGAAAGCAGAGGTCTCCTTCCAGGGCTGCGTCACTCGTGGTGGTGATCTCTGGCTGCAGAAATCTTTGGGCTGGAGTGTTAGGACGGTATATCTCAGTTACGGATACAGATCACATTTTTAATATAAAAATACGTTTCAGAAGGAAAATGATTCCCAGAAATAGGCATTCATCTGCCAAACAATGTGCACATAACTGACTTTACACTTAGAGGTGCCAGAAAGTTCAGGAATGAGACCAACAATAAAAAGCCAACACACGTGTGAAAAATCTACTACATTAAAGCCAGATTCAATAAAAATAGCACCTAGTTTATACGCTGCAGAAGCTGGCACACGCCTGCGAAAGCCTAAGGAAAAAGATAAAACGTTCACAAGTTGCACACGGTCCAGAGGAACTGAGCAGTGCTGGAATAGAGCTGATGGTTACTCAATAACTCATGTACAATATTCTCTCGTGTAAGTACTTTAATTCTTCATCCTGCTACTTCTCGGGCAGAAAGACCCAATTTAGAATACTTTGGGCTAATCAATAAGCTTTGTTGTTGCAGCCAAAGTGCTTTGCAGTAGATCTTCTATTACCCAAAAGGACTCCAGAATGTTACACCGCACCGTTTTCTTTTCCACTCTGCAAACTGAGAGCCAGTTACCTCGGCGGTAGTGGTGTCCCTCATACCGCTTTGCAGCTGCAAAACGCAGCCCCTCCCCTGAGGAGCTTACAGGTATACGGAAACAAAAGCAAGCCAAGCTGCGAGGGGAGAGGCGTGCCGGGAGAGGAGGTGACTTGCCCGGGGCCGTGCGGGCAGTGCGTGGCAGAGGCGGGTTTTGCTAAGCCAGGTCTCTGACTCCCCCTGTTGCTTTGCCCACTGGCGCACGCCGCCTCCCCAGGAGCCCCATCCGGCTCTGATGCAATGCTCCCTGATAGCAGCAGGAGGACTTGCTGCTTACACCAAAGCCGACTTTGCTTCATTTATTTATTTGCATGTTTACGGCCACCCTTCCGATGCTGACCCATAGCATCCAGCCTCCAGCGAAGCGCTGTCGATAAATAGACTGGCTCTGGACTAGGATCGCTGAGCCTGCGAACACTCAGGCTCCAGAGAAACCGCTCCTGCCAGAACCACCCCTTCAGGGTGATGCACACGCGGGCCCTGAAGGACTCCAGAGCTACCCGCTTCCAACCCAAGGCAACGTGAGAAAGGTTTGACTCATCTCCCACCAACTCCAGGGAGCTGAGGGACGCTCCCGGGGGGTGAGGCTGGGTTAGTCTGGAGCCTGAGCTGTGCATACTCTTGCATGTCCTAAGCCAGCAGCCTCTTAAAATAATAAACCAAGAACAAATGACAACTAAGAACCTACCCATGTCCTAGGAATATGCTGGGGATTTTGCTACTTACTGCTGCCTAAGCAAACCAGGGCAGGAAAGGGGATCAGGAGGCGGCTCTGCAAGGCAACACTTCCTATACCAACCCAAGCACATTTGCAATAGACACACAAATACATAGGCTGCCTGTGTGAAAAAATATTATCTGTTGTGTTGTATGCATGCAGGTGGAAGTGAGCACTGACCAGATTAGGACTCTCAAAAAAAAAAAAATTTTTCTTTATTTTGAGAATTGCTATGAAGCTGCAGAAAAGAGAGCCTCTGCTCCCTCTTGCAGGCAACATACAATAAAACCCGGTCCCAAAACTCAACGAGTGAACCAGGCTGAAGCTCAAGATCCCTAGATGGGTGCAGATTCCTGGCCTGCTGTAAAACACGAGTGTGTTGTCCCCTTGCTCAGAGTTGTGGCAGAGCAGCAGCAGGGTTAACCGCCCTGTTAGTGCCCTGCGTGGAGGAGAGGCATGCTCGAGCAACGCCAGCGAGAGCTGCAAACTCTAGGGGCCTAATATGTCTGCATGTGGAGGGATTTACGCACATAACACCCCTATGTGGGGAATAACGTTAGCTTCCTGAAGGCTACTATAGCCCTTCTCCTCCTTTTGCCTATAAATGTAATAATGTTCTCCCCAGAGCTTCAAAACTGATTTTACAGTGTTTCTGCTCCTTATGTCCCCTGCAGGGCTTGGTCTCCCCCACATTTGGCAAGAAGGCAGCCAACAACCAGGCCAGAAAAATAAGGCACCGGAGGACGAGGGCTGCCTCCTCCACCACACGCAGCAGGTCCAGCCCCCAGGTCAGCGAGCACTGAGGTGCTCTGACTGAACCCCCACAGCTTCTTTTTGCTTGAGACCCCTCAGGATCCCCCCGGGTAAATTCCCAGGGGGGTGTTTAGGGGCTGCTCTCATTTGCCACCTTCCCCATAGCCCCTCAGCCCTGAAAACCTCTGCAATACAAGCAGGGTAGGACCCAGGACTCCCAAAAACAACGATACCTGGAAGCTGGCTGACGATAGCAGCCCATTTCCAGGTATCGCTTTATCAGGAAGAGCCCAGCCTGCCTGGAAGCGCTCCCAGGAGCGCGGGACATGCTGCACATACCGGGCACGGTCGCCTCGCACCGGCCGGCAGCGCTGCAGGACGCCCGGTCCCAGGATGGAGAGCGGGACGTGTCAGCCAGCCCTCCCCGGGCTCGGCCGGGGCAACACCAGCAGTTTACTGGCCCGGTAGAGAGGTGCCGGGTGGGTATTTGGCACCTCCTGCTAGACAGGGCATCGGGTCTGGTGGTCCCAGGAAAGCCCTTCTGGCCTTAGCTTCTGGGAATAGCTTCTTACAGCTACCGGGGGGAGTGAAAACCAAAGGCAGAGCTAAGCCGAGTACCAAGCCAGGCGAGCTTCATCCCCTTCCTTTGGAAGTGTCAGTCCCAGCAAATGAGACTACTGGGCCGGTTGCTCTTGGTTTATGTTTGTTCCCCAGTAATGGCAGCAAGTATTGCAAACATATACATGGCTCAGAAGTGTTCCTCTTCCTTCCAAATTTCCCCGCAAAGGCATGAATCTTTACAGTTCAGGTTACAAAAGCAAGACTTGTTCAGGTGAACGATGCTGACAACGAACAGGGATAGTCATTTGCTGGTGGACCGGAGGACTAGCCCCCCAGATTAAAGTACAGTGTAGAGCCTATTTCTGTTCATTTCTTAACTATCATCAAGTCTTAGGATCTTTTCACAAGCCGTAATAAATGAAATATACCTCTGCAAAATAAGCAGCTTTTATTAACAAACTCAGAAGACTGGAAGGCAATAGAAGAACCACACCTAAGCCCAAAACTAGACAACACTCCTTAGGTTTTACCAGAGCCAAGTCCAGTGGAAGAAGTGCCTCCTGCCGTGCAAGCTCTACTGCCATTATAGACACCACAGCCCGTGTTTCAGGACCCAGGTCTCCACCCTGTGAAAATTGTGCAGAATCACTGGCTTGTCTTCCAGCTTTCCTCATCTTGGTGTATTTGCCGTATTTAATAAGCACACCCTCTTCCAACATCCAAGATGTCCCTGAAAATACTGACTAGCACCGTGCTGAGTACAAACCCTTGCTCAAGAGATCATGGTATTTTGACCTGGAACCGCAAGATAATCACTGTTTCAGAACAATTTCCCACCCATCCTACGGGGGCTTTGCCCAGATCACGTTTCCTCAGTTCATCAGCATGAAAACCTGATGGATGCCAAGTTGTGTCACATCCAATGGCTCTTCCCTTTCCAAACAGCGTATCATGTCATCAAACGCAACCAGGCTGGCATGACATAATTTGAGAATCCCACTTTATAGCTGGTAGAAACCGAATCCCAGCAAGTCTGTCAGGAACAATATATTCCAGGTAATACAGGATTTCTGAAATCTCCTGGTCCCAGGTCTCGGTCTTAAATTTAGGCAATGTTCTGATTTGCCAACTTTCACAATTTATGAGCTTTGCAATACTCAGTAGCTGGTGAGAGAAAGCGGAAGTAGGCAGGGGAATCATGGCCACAGCTTCCTACTCCACTTCATTCTTAAGTTCCTGCTTTTAAAAAATATAAATAAATTTAGAGGTGCTGAAGGTCTCAAAAACCAGAATACATATAAATATGGGTATATGACATATATCTGTCTGTATATAAGTATTTTATCTCAAAGCTGGTGTCACCTCATGCTTTCTGAACCTTTGGGTCTGATAACACCATGTGCAACAAGACACTTCAAGAGAATAAACCAGGGTATCAAAAAGGTATAATTTTAGAAATAAAATTAATAAATGGTCTACAAATTCAGGAGAATATTTGTCAAAGCTGCCTTTGGTTCCAAATTTCCATAAACTGAAAATTAGACTTCTGGCTTAATTTACTAGACTATTGCAGTCTAATCAGTGAAAATAATAGCTGATTTTTGAAAAAAGTCTCCATATAACTGAAGTTAAGGAAACATTTCACTGACCTCAAAGCAACCCCCCGAAAGCAACATACAAATGCATTTCTTAAAACCAGCACTTGTAAGACCAGTTTTGTTTTTAAGGAATACAAGCAAATTCATTCTACATCCCTGTATAACTCAGGCAGAGCTTTCCAGAGCATCCCGCGCCTGGCAGCTCCCACCGAGACCGGCAGCACAAGCAGTCCCATGCCGGGTTACTTAAGGCCCCAGCTCAACGCCGCACCTAAGTACACGCCTGCATACAAACCTGCATTTCAGTGCAGACGTAATTATCGTAAGCAAATGGCTCCCGGTTGTAACAAATGGTCACCAGCTGAGTTACCGCGGATAGTGAAGGTAAGACAAACCTCAAGGGCTGTGGGAAAGAAGACAGACTAACAGGGAGAGAAACCTTCATCAGGTGCCTTGTATCAGCTCCCACCTTCAACCCTGGTCCAGGAAAACTCTGAAGTGTTTGTTCTCCCAGACAAATCAAATCGACTCCGGGATTTTTATTTGCTGCAACGTAACAAGATGCTGCACCCTAAGTTTTAAAGCTTTGGCCTAGAACAGTAATTTGAAAGGGCAATGACGTTTCTTTCCTCTGGCCCTCATTATAATGGGGGTTGAAATGTTCCAGGTGCTTGTATTTTTGCAAAATAAGAGGAAGCACAAAGAGAAAGATGGGTTATACTTTATTTTTCATGCCTGACTCGGAGGCAACCTGTACTGTAGCTGTCTCCCAAGATTAGCTGACGTTAACCACTGGGGACCAAAACTCCAGTTCCTAAACATCTGGATTTCCATCTCCTCATCAGTACAACTGAAGTAATAGCATTTCCCTCCTTCGTGGGGAGAGGTACAGCAGGCTGAGACTCACCCAGACGGGATAACACAGTCGAAATACTGAGGCTGGATGCTACTGATAGAACAGATTATATATATATAAAACGTTGTTAGAATACTATTAAACTTACCTCTTACACAGATGAGTTCTCAGAATTGGCCTGGATGCTCGGTCCCTCCTCAAGCTGTGCAAATGCCC
>NW_010560501.1:7325-8446 GCF_000687285.1 Phaethon lepturus | reverse complement strand
AAGCGCTGCAGACGCCCCCCCCCCCCCATCCCTGCACCCCTCTCACCCCCGTACACTGGCACCAGGAGGAGGGTGAGCAGGGCTCCCCTTTGGAGAGCCCGCTTCAAGAACATGTGCCCAGTTCTGCCCCTCTCCAGGCCACGTACAGAGCAGAGAAAATTATTTATGAGCCTTTCATCCTCACATCCCTCCTCCCTATTCATCTTAGCTGCGTCAGGAGGGCCGCTCTGCTCCGGTGGTGATGGAGCCAAGTCTGGACACTGCTTTACCGCCTGGTAGAGCATTTTAAGAGCCGTTGCTTAAGCAGACTGTGGTGCTGCTCCTTTTGTTGTCTGCATCCTGATTCTGCCAGCACAGCTCTGCACCCTACAGCACGCTGCCCCTCCTGGGTCCACAGCGGGTGTCACGACCCACCCGATGGAGCTGCCACGACTTTTCTGAGCAGCCACTGCTACCAGCAAATAGATCACACTTGCAAATCACTGCCTGGAAAGTCTGCATGGTATGTGGCTTAATTTTCTTTTCCATAATATGGAATCCAATCTGAAATGCACAGATTAGTTGACTAATCTGTGTAAATCCTATTAATAGCACTTACGCTGCTGCGCTCCCATTCACATTCTAACAAATCTGTTTAGAGCCGCGTGGTTTTCTCTCATCTCCTGCAAGATCTTCCCACCTGGCTGCAGTCACGTCTTCACAAAATAGCTGGCCACGAATGGAAACTTGTGCTTTACAGTCATCTCTCGTATTCTAATTCATGTCCCATGGTCCAACACGTTCTGGATCAAAGCATTAGTGCTGCAAATCACCACGGTGCCATCGACGCTGAAGGGATTATACACGGGGTTGCACAGCTTCGGTGGGGAAGGGCAGAGCCCGTACCCCTCCTCTCCCCCGGCATCGCCGGCTGCTGCGCCTGCAGCAACGTGCCCCCCGCAGCTCCCGTCCGCACCGCAGCCCCTCGCTGCGGGCCCGGGCACCTTGCTTAAAGCTGAGCCCAAACACGAGCAAGAGGCCTGCTTGCAGGGAGGAGGTGATGGACAGTCTCTGGAGCCCCTGGTCCTGCTCACAGCAGCCCCACACACATCCCCCTCCTCACCTGCGGGTTTCGGGTGGCA
>NW_010560501.1:6162-7144 GCF_000687285.1 Phaethon lepturus | reverse complement strand
CCACGGCAGCCGCGGCGAGAGGGGTCAGCACCAGGAACGGGAGAGGAGAGCGGGGCTCACATGCCCGGCTCCGACTTCCTAATCAAGCTGTGCATTAATTAGCTAACGCCGCTCCACGCTGCTGTCCCCCTCCGCTCCATTTCACCACCACCCTGGAGTCCCTGTAACCGAGCGCCTTTCGGCACGGCCACAGCCTCAGCCCGTCCCGCGCCGTCGTGGGGCGCGGAGCACATGGCTCCCTTGGGGCAAGGAGACCTCCGCGCCCCTGGGCCAGGCGGCATTTGCCAGAACCAGCCCTTGGGAAGGGCTCTGTGCCGCCGTCGCTCCCGACCTCCCCGGCAGGCTTCCGGCACCCCTGACGCATCCCGCCCCGTGTGCCCGGCCGGAGAGGATGGGTGCAGGAGGAGAAGACTCCCCGCCAGGCGAGCAGCTCCCCAGACTTACCGAGCTGGGAAGTTTTAATGGAGAATGGGAGAAACTGTACCCTCCCGAAAATCTGAGGGGAGGGGAGGGGAAAAAAAAAAATCTACTCTCAATCACTGAAAGGAAGCGGTTTGAGTTAAAACTTCATTTACCAAAGTGCACAGTAGGACAAACCCACTCCTGACCTCCCTGCCAAGGGGTCCCTGCTCCTTGCAGGAGTCTGGCGGCTGCGCAGTCCCGACCATCCAGCTCTCCCCTCGTCCCAGGGCCAAGCAAGGCTCTGAAGTGCCCTCACTAAGGTCGGTAAAAAGGCTGGGCCTGTGGTGCCGAGCCAGTTCTGGCACAGCCCCAACTAAGTTTCTAATGTTTTTTCTACCAGAGGGTTAAATGAACGAATAGCATAAAGGATTTGTGGCTCCTCTCTTTCCTTCCCCATAGCTGAACTGCGTATGGATTTCCTCCCATCGCTCTAGAAACTTTTCAAGGCCAGTACAGCTTCACTCTCTCCTAGCTTCTCCTGAAACGGTTTTAAGTCTTTAATTACCTGAATAATTCCTGC
>NW_010560501.1:1339-6114 GCF_000687285.1 Phaethon lepturus | reverse complement strand
TTGCATGAACGCTAGCTCAGGAATTGTTCGTAGTTCCTCAGTGTTGTGGAAGAAATGTTTTAAAAGTATTACTCACACTCAAGAAATTCTCCCCAAATTGTCTTTTACAAGGGGTTCTTACTTGTTACCTGTGTTAAAGCTTGCCTACGAAGCAGATGTTTGGTTTTAGACTTTTAATCTCTTTGTAAAGGTGCCTGTTGTGAGATATTAAAATGCCACGGGGGGGGGGGGGGGAAGGCCAAAAAAAGGAGGAATTTTTAGAGAGAGCCAACCAGCCAAATACAATATGTGGCCAGACAGAATCAGAAGCTCTGGCTGCAGTACAAACCCAAGAGGCATCAGACAAACCGCCCCAGCCACAACGGTAACGGTTCACCAGCAGAAGGAATGTAGAAAACAAAATGGGGGGAAGACCTCCCCTTCTTCCTCCGCCTTCCCCTCGAAAGGCTATCTATCTGGCACGGCTGATTCCTCCCGTGCATTCAGATGTGCCACTTCTGGAAGGGCAAATGAGGACTCGCTGGCCGGGAAGTTCTGCCTGCGGTGTCGCGCCTGCAGACCTCACGAAAAGCGATGCTTAAATACCAGGGGTTAGAGCCGGGGGACACCCCAGCTCAGCCCTTTCCTGAGCTCCTCTGTAAAGGAGCTTTAGCTTGTACCAGTTCCTCGTTCCGGCATCAAAACCTGTATCGCATCCCGCCGTGCGCCGAGACGTAGCGAAACCTGGAAGATGCCCGCTGGTTTTGTACAGCCCGCTAGCCAAGGAGCTCACAAGCCGCCTCCTTCCTCTGCCGCTTCTCCCTCTCGCAGTCCTTGAACGAACACGTGGGAGAGCTCCGCTCCCCGGCTGCCAGGCGCGTACAGCCGGAAGGTGAACTTAACCCACAGCTGCTCCTCAAACCCTGCCCGAGGACGGACTCACAAGCTCCGGCTGCTCACGCTCGGGCAGTGCCAGGGCTTATTGCTCCTGCCTGTCTCCGGGCTGGAGGTTGCTGCCTTGCCGCGGGTCTTGGCAGAAGTAGCAGTGTGTCCCCTCCGTGGCCATCACAGAGGGGGATGTCCACAGACTGGACTGAATTACTCTGCAGGAGCTGGCGATTTCAGCTAGTACGTCAGGTTACAAATGCAGTTGCTAGACTTTGCCCTCATGCCTTTGCTATGGGGGACAAAGATCTTTAGGAAGGATGAGATGGACAGGCAAGAGGAGCCATCTCTTAAACCTCATGAAGACTAGCAGGGAGGTTAAAAGCCTAGGTCACACAGAGTTTTCCAGCCTGGCTCATCCCAGCATTTGGCTTCAGAAGCTCAGGGTTCAATTTGCACTACAAAGCTTGCTGTTGGCTCCTGCAACTCACTGCAGCATCTCCTGCTTCCATCCGGCTCTCGCCAGGGAGGCACGGTGGTGCTTCACGGTCCAGGGGTGCAGCTTCTGGGAGGCGGTGGTGTCACGGGCAATATCAGCATCGCCTGGTGTAGATGAGCTCTGGGGCTAGAGCTTCCTCCACAAAACCCTTTTTCACCAACCTGGAGCATAAGCTTTCTGTCTGGAACAGCCCCTCCTCTATCTCCAGTGCTGAGTTGCACAGGACCCCATCTTTAGGGGAACCGCTGTGTGTCACAGTGATCAAACTTGCTCTCAAATTAATTTTAATAAAAAGAATTTTAAATGGGTTCCTGTGTAAAGGACTGCGAGTCCTGGCCCTTGGTAACTCCCTGCCCTCCGTGCAGAAACACAAGTGAGCTGCCAGCACACCCCTCAAATGCAGCCTGCAGCTCCAGCGGTCCTGCTGAGGTCTGCGTGCTTGCGAAGAAGTTACAGGGGTGCCAGCAGTGGCCGTGGCCACGCTGTCTTTAAAGCATGGGCATGCTTTGGAAAATGATCGTGTACAAAAGTAATAATTAAACCCCCCTGAACCTTTCATACCATCCTCTTGCTCAGTCAAACAGTTTCTCCAGGCACCCATCTATTCCATCTAGTAACAGGAATAAGTTTCTGCCATCGTGACCTTACCTCAAGAAGTATAACCCCAAGTGGGCTCACGGATGCCTTTGGGAGCAAGTGGAATCACCAAAAAGCTCCCAGAATTGAAGGGACTTCACTGGGTATGAAAAGAGCTGAAGAAAAGGGGAGGGAAGAAAAATGCAGCCGGTAGATTAGACACTGTGATCTGATCCACTCGACACACAAAGGACATTGGACGGAACTGAAACTCAAATTTAATGAAACCAAGAGACAGCAAACCTATGTGTAATTAGCCTACAGGATTCCCTGCCACAAAGTGTCACGGAGGCCAAGAGCTTGTCACAGAAAGTTTGGAAATACATACATAGGTATACACACACAGATAGATATATACAGCTACGCACACACGCACGTATATATGCATACACCGATGGTGTCTGAGGGCTGGAAAGGACTCGACAGCACCATTCGGTCTTTTCCCCAGCTCTAAGACAGGATCAAATACACGTCGGTATTTTCTGACAGATGTTTGTCTAGACCTGTTTTTAACAGAGAATCTCCCACCTCCCCAGGCAATTTATTCCAACGCTTCCTTTTCTTCTTCAGCTTTATACACACACGCACACGTATATTTATCTCAGAAGGCGAGCAGAGCAGTCTCTGATGACTTGCACATCAAAAGGCTTGTTAACTCATTTCTCATGGCAAGATCTTTATTGTGAATGATGTACGAGCCCGAAAGATCCCAACCTGACCTGAGATTACAGGCGGAGCTTGGGGGACCTGCAGATGGGGTAAGGGGGGCAAATGGGAAGGGAGGGGGAAATTCATTCCTTTCCTTATTAAGCCATCAGATCTGGTCTGCTGATAAAAGAGAGACCAACTCTTGTATACTCCATTTTTAGACTCAAACATGGTTTTGGTAAAATAAATATGCCTTTGGCTTCCTCAGCGGCCACGTCGGAAGAGAAGCTGTCCTCTCAAACTTAAGCAAGGCAAAGGAGGGGATGAGGAACGAGGCTGCGCAGCTGGAATACACAAGTGGCAGGATGGCGAGCAGCACTGTTCCAGCCACCCTGGATATCTATTACCTCCACTTCTGGACTGACAATGCACCAAATGTTTCATTGCCCGGGGCCTTACAAAGCTGAGCAGCTTTTTTAGCTGAAAGCACTAATGTAAAAAGGCAATTGGGAATTAATTATTTAATGTGGTTCTCATAGAAAGCTTCTATCCCTCCTGCATCTCAGCTACCATTATACATATGTTGCTTCCTTTGGACTCCAGTGATTAGACAGCAACAGAAAATTATGGCTAAACCCCGTTCCCATTTGCAACGAGCTCCATTTAAATCAGCAGCTTTGCACTCAATAACTAAGAGCGCAGTTTAGCTCCGTGCTATGAAAACGTCGTTTGTGACAAAAACTGTAGACGGATCTCAGCATCTCCATTTCTGAAAATAAGCCGTCTCATACCTTCGCTCCCGGCCCTTCTCTTTAACAGGCAGTGGAAGACCATTCCTATTTAAAAATTAAAATCCATGCAAGTAGCCCTATTAACAGGAAATCGGAACGAGCTGCCTTTAATGTGGCTGTTTGGATGCCTCGCTGGAGCAGGCAGAAAGGTGTATCCTGAATCCGCCCGGCATGTTGGTTCAGCTCCAGCTTCTCAGGGATTCTCAAGATAAGCATCTATTTCATTTAGAGCCTTTTTAGTGATGACCTGCGTAGAAGTAAATGTCCTTTTGAAGATCCCTCTGCAACAGCTGCATGCCAGAAACTCCCGTCCAAGTTACTTTAAGAGCTTAAGAATCAGGCCCTGTGTATTTTAAAAAGAAAGTTTGCAAAAATAAGGTTCTGCAGTGGGGCTGAGGAGGGGCATGAACTTAACGCTCTCAACCACCGTACAGGGGAAAATGGTAATTTCTCCCCTGCAGCCGCCACCTCCGAGCCATTCCGGATGAAGCCCCGACAGAGTCCTACCAAAATTCAGCGACATGAGTGACACCAGGAATCGATTTAACATAATGTATCATATATTTCCAAACACAAAATATATTTGGTTTGCTTTTTTTCAGCTCTTCAGACGAAAGAAGTACAACTGTACAGATGTGCTTTTCTAAGATCCAGCGGCGTGAAACCTGAAATACCCCAGCAAGATTCAGAAGCGAGTAGTTTTAATCACCATGGAAGCACGACACTTTTGAAGGTCTATGAAATTATATACCCGGGTCTGAGAAGGGTAAACTTATCCATCCGGGCAGATCTGCTGATAAGCAGAGACAACTCATTTTCTCCGGCAAAGCTGCATTATATGTCTCTTGAAAAAATAATCAGTCGTTAGATTTATGCTGGGGAGAGAAAAAAGAGGAGGGAAAAAAAACCAAAACAAAACAGTGCTGTGAGAAGTGTTCTGTAAGGGCAAAAGCGTGAAAGTTTTCCCTTCATTTAAGTGATTCCTTGCAAATTCAGGAGGCAGAGGAGCAGACGGGCCGAGCATCTCTCCGGGCCAGACAGAGCGAGGCCGGCGACGATGGAGGCATATGGCGACCCACCCAGGGCGCAGACAGAGCGGAGGACCCCCAGACCTCGGCTTACGCAAGGTGACCTTTCCCCTCTCTAAAATTTCAAAGCTGGCGTTGCCGGCGCTGAACAGACTGTGTGCCATATGTAACATGACCTCAGCTCCGCTCTGCCAAGCCACTGATGGCATCACTAATGAGAGGTGAAAGGTCCCTTTCTTGCAGCTCGCTCAGAAACCCACCGAGGCGGCGGGCGTGGGACGGGCCCCCGATCCCTTATCCCCGCAGGCA
>NW_010560501.1:952-1213 GCF_000687285.1 Phaethon lepturus | reverse complement strand
CTCCTCTTCCCTTTGCCCAGCCGCAGCTGGCACTGTCCCCCCGGCAGTGACAGTGTTTGTCAGGTGCCCGAATGCAAAGTGTGTGGGTGAACCGAGCCCCAAATGTAAATCCCTACTCCGGTCCCCGCTGCCTGCAGGCTCAGAGGGCAGCTTACGCCGTCCGCATCAGCCAGTTTGGGGAGATGATGTGGGCTTGGAGACGGCGCAGCGGGGCAAGGGGGGCCGGGCCCATATCCCCCGTCACCCCGCAGCGCTGGGCCG
>NW_010560501.1:437-671 GCF_000687285.1 Phaethon lepturus | reverse complement strand
CCTGAGCAGTGCCGGTGGGAGCAGTGGGGAGACCCTGGCAGCCACCTTCTGAGCCGGCTTTGGGGTGTTTTTTACAAAAAAAAATTAAATTTCTTTTTTTTGCAGCATTTGGCATGAAAACCATTGCAAAGTCTCCCAGAAAAAAAAATTAAAAATCAACCACTGCATTCCCCCCTCCTTTTATTTTTTGTGAAAATAAGGGGGTTGGGGTTTTTTTGCAGTTTTGCCGGTGCC
>NW_010560501.1:0-232 GCF_000687285.1 Phaethon lepturus | reverse complement strand
GTGGCTGGAGTGTGGACGCTTGGGTGGGCATGTGCACACAGGGCAGGGGAAGTGTTCACGTGGCTTGGAGTGTGTGCACACGGGTGTACGCCTAGACGTGAGTGGGTGTGTGCAGATGGGGATGGGCGTGTGTGCACGGGGGTGCCAACAGGGACGGGGGTGCAGACATGAGGGACTGTGCACACGAGTGTCCGTGTGCACACGGGATCGTACATTCGTGGGTGCTTGTGCG
>NW_010560500.1:1237-1615 GCF_000687285.1 Phaethon lepturus | reverse complement strand
GATCCGATGAAGACGCGCAAAACCTCCGGAGTGTCGAACACCTTCCCCAGCGACCACATCAGCGCGCCGTAGACGCGCATCAGCTGCTGCGTCTCCACCGCGTCCGCCTTGTTGAGGACCACCCGGATCTTGTCCTCGTTGCCCTTCAGGGCTCGGATGGCTTCGGAAAACTCGTCGGAGATCTCCAGCTTGTGGGCGTCGAAGAGGAGGATGATGAGGTCGACGCGCTCGGCGAACCACTGCAGCACGGCCGGGAAGTCGTAGCCTGGGGGGGGCGGGAGCGGAGGGTTGACGCCGGAAGCTGAGCCGGACCCCGAAAGCTGACCTTGACCCCCAAACCTGATCTTGACCTCCAAATGCCAGCCCAAACCCCCCAAC
>NW_010560500.1:0-314 GCF_000687285.1 Phaethon lepturus | reverse complement strand
CCCGACCCCAAAACCTGACCCCAAACCCCAACACTGACCCCAAAACCGAACCCCAAACCGGACCCAGACCCCAAACCTGACCTGGACCCCAAAACCCAACCCCAAATCCAACCCAGACCCCAAAACCCAACCCCAAATCCAACCTGGACCCCAAAACCTGACCCCAAACCTGAGCCTAATCCCAGCCCTGACCCTAATCCCAACCCCAACCTCAACCCCAACTTCAACTCCAACCCCCAAACCTAATCCCAAAACCCGACCCCGGCCGTAACCCTAATCCCAGCCCTAATCCCAACCCTAATCCCAACCCTAAT
>NW_010560499.1:11112-12927 GCF_000687285.1 Phaethon lepturus | reverse complement strand
CCCAACCACTCTACGATTCTGCGGTCCTCCTTGCAGACCCTGCCTGCAAAGGGTCTGACACCCCGTGGGAGTTACTACCCCTAAATAATCCAAACTGGCAAATGGCAGCCCTGCACAGCAGAAGTGCGGGCGCCGCCTGAAGGAAGGCTTGCTTCTCCCGGCTCTCTTCCCCCGCTCCAGGCTCTAGGAAGGGACGAGAGCAGGGAACCTCAAAGGAATTTCCATCCTGACATGTGCTGTTATCCAAGCAGTTCAAAGATGTGGAAGTTTCAGAAATGAAACATATGTTTCCAAGACAGCGATGGATTCCTTCTCTCATTTTGAAAGCATGAACTACATGCAAAAGCCCCATTAATAACAAATTACCAGGGGCTTTTTCTGTAGAGGTAGATTTGAAGTACATATTTCTGCAGATAATTCCATCTTCACACATCATTTTTCTTGCTACGTTTGCTATTTTTCAGTACCACCAGTGGCTAAATAAGGGCTTTAACCCTCATAACCAAACCTCTCTCAAGTGGTCCCATTCCGAGCTCGGCGTTCCCAGTCCCGGCATGCAGACACGTTGCCATGGCAACAGAGAGTGTCATCATAACGATAGGCTGTGACCTCACAGGGGCATCACAAAGAGGAACAACTGAGAATTGGATACAAAAGGCCCTATTTTCACCTAAATATAGTTTAATCACAGACAGCCTGGAAAAGAAAGAGCTGGAAATGATAATTTATCTCCTACAGGTTATTTTCTTTCCAGCTCTGCTTCTCGGAGCCAGACAGAAGTTAATGGAGTTACTTTAGACGTAGGAAGCACCCACAATCCCGGTTTGGCCCAAGATTTTCACTAGTTTTTTAATAATAGATTTCCATGCTTTGTCTGAAGCTTGTTTGCAGGATACAACTTAAATATATATTCAGTAATGAAGGTTTATCTTTTGTTCTATCTTCTGCTTTGGTCCTGGTTTTTTAGACTTGTGCTAAGACTGTCTATAAATCCCACAGTAGATTGGATATTATCATCAAACATCCTAAACGTTCCATGGTCTCTCGGAGTGAAAATGCTATCAAATTATTTCCACCTATATCTCCTTTTTCCAGAACATGCTTGTACCATTCAGCATGAGTGCAGCTCATGAGCTAATTGCAACGACCTAATGCATCCAGCAAAGCTGGCTCCTCTCCATGTGCATGAATCATTCACAGCTAGGCCTGGATCGCTGCGACAGTGCACAACCACTTATTTTTAGCAAGCTCCCTGTCAAGAAAGTGTTGACTTCTCTGCTGGGTCCCTTGGGTTCTCCTGCTCTCAAGCGCCAACAAACCTCCGGTACCACCGGCCACAATGCTGCTGTGGTGCCTTTCCAATTAGCCAGGGTAACGTGATGAGCAACCACTCGTGGTTTTCAGTGCCAAGAAATACTAAAACAAATCATCTGTGAAATCTGAAAAAGACTTGTTGTTGTTGTTGTTGTTGTTGTTGTTGTTGTTGTTGTTGTTGTTGTTGTTGTTGTTGTTGTTGTTGTTGTTGTTGTTAAGCCTGGGCAGCTCTGGATTGTCAGGAGTCCCTCTCCGGCACTAGGAATAAAATCTTCTCTTGCTTCCAAAAATGGTAGTGAAGCTGGAAGAGAGGACTGTTTTGTTCTGATGTGATGATAAAAGTGAGAGATTTGCTATGTTTGCACATCATGCTTCTATTCTTGAAATGACCGTTTTATGAAAAACGGTAAGGAAATTAAACAGGATTTGAATTTGCCCTTCAGGTTATAAACAGCTCTAGTATTTACAATGCACTTTGCACTTGACTCTGTTGTAGCAGGC
>NW_010560499.1:3904-11098 GCF_000687285.1 Phaethon lepturus | reverse complement strand
GAATGTTAACAGCAGCTAAATTAAAGCTGCCTAAAGATTTCCATTAGCCCAGGCAAGAGAGCTTCGTAAGCATGTGTGTATATAATCTTTGGCTTACATGAAAAATCACAGTTATTTGTTGTAATTATTTCCATATTCATTTTTAGATATATTAAAAAGAAGCTCAAACTTTTCAGTGCAGGTCAGCTTTTGGCTCAAGTTTTCTCCCTTTTTTCCTTTTTCGGCTGTTTTTTTTGAGATCAGGAATTTTAAGAAAGCTCTGATGTGACGCTTAAGCTTTGAACAGCCACAGCTATACATGGATTTGCAGATGGCTCAGCACAGACCACTGGCTCAGCAACGAGCACTGGGAGAAGCTCACTAGCTCCAACCTCCTCATGCAAGAGTCTCTATTTGACAAAACGAGGCTTAGGGTCCTTTTCTATCACTCGTTGATTGTCCTGGGTTATTATTTGGGAGAGAAGAACATTTTTGCTTTCAGTTTTTGTCTTATCAGGAGAGTGAACATTTGTAGAGGCCATGGCTTTTCCTTTGGTGTGTGCTTTTTCTTGCCTTAAAATAAAAATTAGAAAAAAAAATTAAAAATAGGCTTTTGTTCTCCTGTGCTTGTAAGAGTAAGACTTCGCATTGGCCTGGTTCATTATTGTAGGGATACTTTTAATGTGGAAATGAGATTCTTTTTCCATGTCTCAAGCAGTGCCTAGACAATATAGTTAAGTCATTAAGTGGCCTGAGAAGAAGCTGCCACACTGTTTAAACCTAGCATCATAACTCATCCGAAGCTGGGCAACTGCTTTGCCTGAAAGTTCATCTTTTATAAGTAGACCTGCCTTGTCAGGTGAGAGGGAGGCACGGGCAGAAGAGCTATCTACAGCTAATCCTCTCACGCATACGTGACAGTCATCTCCAGCTCCCCGTGGTGTTGGATAAGCTGTAGGGATCTGGGTTGGTGAGCCTTTGAAACTATAGGCAAGCTTCAGAGAAGCACCCTAAAGAACTTCAACTTCATCCTCCTTCATCATCAAGAGCAGTGGGCTCCCTCCATACACCCTGAAGAAAACTTTCTTCCAACCCTGAGCTCCAGCTTGGGGCTCTCCCCCCTCACCCCAGGATTCCATTTTATTTGCTATCCAAATATCTACTTTGAGGAACTACATAACTGAGAAGACAATCTAGGCTTTCTTCTGTTCTGCCACTGAGTAAGTGTCCTTAAAACTAGCCTTGCTTGACTTTTCAATGCCTCATTTAACAGATGCAAAAATGGGTGTACATTGTTTTTCAGTCCTGAATTGAGGTACCTTTGCTACGGTACTCCACATCCCACCACAAGCACTACTGGAGGCAGAGCAAGAATTCTGCTGCATGCAAATGTAAGGTCACTTACTTTCCACAATTGGCCTTATCTGCATTTCTCATAGAACACGGCTTAAATCTTGAAGTACAAAAGCTTAATTATTAAAAATGTTCTCAGAACTAAATAAAAGTTGTTTAGTCTGGAGGAGGCTGAGGAGAGACCTTATCGCTCTCTACAACTACCTGAAAGGGGGTTGTGGTGCGGTGGGTGTTTGTCTCTTCTCCCAAGTAACCAGCGATAGAACAAGAGGAAATGGCCTCAAGTTGCGCCAGGGGAGGTTTAGATTGGATATTAGGAAAAATTTCTTCACCGAGAGAGTGGTCAGGCATTGGAACAGGCTGCCCAGGGAGGTGGTGGAGTCGCCATCTCTGGAAGTGTTCAAAAAACGTGTGGCTGTGGCGCTTCAGGACATGGTTTAGGGGACACGGTGGTGTTGGGTTGATGGTTGGACTTGGTGATTTTGAAGGTCCTTTCCAACCTTAGTGATTCTGTGATTCTGTGAATCTGGAAACTTTGGCATTGATATAAATATTCAAAATCATCCTGAAGATTGCTAAATTTTTGACAGTGGAAATGACAATAATGTCGAGTCCCTGGACCCATAACTGTCCTTTTTGTCTTCCAACCCTACATCTAAACTTTCTCTAAAGTGCCTGCTATTTTGTAATATCCCATTTTAAAATGGACTGAGCAGTCCTACACACACCATACTGGGTGAGACCAACCTACTGATTCAATGTTAGAATGTCCTCCGCAATATTTTTCTGAGTATTAATTACAGGAATGCTGTGTGGCCCAAGGTATCTGAATGAGACACTGGTCATGCTTTTTTTTTTTTTCTATAGGTTACACTACCCCAGTATTTGCTGTTACAGCAACAGATACTTTGCACACTCAGTTAACACCATGTGGTTACAAAATGCGATATTGCGATTACTTCACCACTGCAGGTTTTGCTACCAGTAAGCCTCACCTATCTGCGGCCAAAAGATTTACCGTAGGATTCCTTTTTCAAAAACTCAGCTAAAGTAACAAAGCAGTCATGGATTGCAATTGATATGTCACTGGAATGTGTGTTCATGACACAATCAGGTTAATCCAGGAGAGTTTATTAGGTGTATTAGCTGTGGTCCCTCTCCTTGGAGTTGCAACTTGGAAGGGGACTAGTGTTCCTGAAACACTGAGAGAAATTGTACGTGGAGGAAATGCTGCATTTCCTTTGTTCTTTACATGTTCTATAAATATATCGTGTGTTTGTTAAAGCTGTGTTATTTCTGGAAGTCTGCCTACTCTCTTGTTTAATTTTTCCCGAATCCTTCAGTGCTGTAGATAGCTTGAGATACTCAGAGATTTAACATTCCATATTTATGCTCTGTTAATGGGCACCACATGAAGATTAGGAATGTAAACGGGTTGTGAGGAACAGAGAGGGGAATTTTTAGTATGTCTAAAAAAGGACTAAGACTCCTTTTGGTGAAAGACATTTCTATTACTTATACTTGTAACTTTCCATCCTCTCAAAGAAGAAAAGAGTGAGAAAGGTCATTCAGAGCATCCTAAACTTGGTCAGATATTAAAATGGTCTTGCTGAGTTTTGCATCCCGACACTTTGAATTACAACAGAAGAATTTTTAGCAACAAGCTCTTCCTTTTCCATCTCTGTATATTCATTTATCACAGCCAGTGGTTGTCCCCAGCTTCACTTCATCATAGCCAGCTTTTTCCCCTGGGGAGAAAGTATCGCCTAATATAAAAAGGTTCTCCATTTACCTCTGCAAGTAAATATAACCTTTTTCTTGCCACAATACTCCTAACATGCCCAAAAAATTAACAACTGTAATGTTCTCTCTATGGCAGTATGTGCAACAAAGGTGCTTAAATATCTGAGAGGTCTGTAAAACTTTGTGTCCCAAAATATACTTAGATTATTGAGCGGAAAAGTTGAACTGCTTTCAGAAATGACTCAGTGCTTGTACCATCCATTTAGAAACACAGGTCAACTGATGAAAATTTATTTGAATCACAAGCATATAATTGTTGAACAAACAAATAATTGTTGAAGATGGGGTTTAGTGTGCTCACGATGTATAAATCATTCTTTAAAGTGGAGTGTAGTTCCTTAGGACCCAAGTTCCCTAGGTGCTTATGATAATTTTACTAATTATGTTTCTATTTTTTCATGGTCTTCCACTATTTGTTTATTTAAATATACATATTGAGAAGTCAGGGAAAAATGAATCATGGATAACAGTTCTTTGATCTTTCAAATATAGTAATAATGCTGTTTTGAAAGGAGTCATCCCAAAAAAAGCACTTGTTCTCTTGAGCAGCTCCGTTTTACCTCAGGGCCCCATATCTTTGCCTGGAAATTCAGCAGTGATGCTGGTTTGGTAATGTCCATGGGGAGTCACTAGAAAAACACAGAAAACCTGGGCATGAATAGATTTTCCAACGCAACTGGAAAAAGAATGATTTCACCGTATGCTGCGTAAAGTGATGAAGTAGCTTAAATGTGTCCTGAAGTCTCAGAATCACACGGTTTCAGAACGTTTTTCCTTGATTATTGGCATCTTTAAGCTGAACTAATAATGCACAGGTTACTTTATACGTCACCAGGTATATGTAGGGTGAGGTTTCGATGGCACCAGAGATACCGAAAAACACCTTTCTGCATGAGAAGTCCCACTAACAGCAATGAAACTCCTCACAGCATAAAATGCTGAGCAGAAGGTAGAGAGCTGCCAGAGTGTGGTTTCTTGTGTTTTGAACTCCTCCTTCTACGAGGTAGTTAGGGAAGGTCAGGTGTATATTGAGAAAACAGGAGGCTGCTCGGCGTAGCAAATCCCGAGGCCCTTTTTTCCATTTCCAAGAAAGAGAGCAGGAATCCCAATGCACACCCCAGAAAACAAAAGTCCCTGAGAACAGAGACCAGAATCTTCTCATCTCCCCAGGGATTCAACATTCTTATTTGTAGTGATGATATCTCTAAGAAAGTAAGACAGCAGCTGATTCACAAACCATAATGGGAGTTTCGAGGGTATTTGCTCAGTGAGTGAAATCCTGAGGTCATGACTACAAGTCTTGGCAATTGCTCAATTACTTTTATTGCAGTTTTAAAACTCATCTGTGCTATTTCCCACGTGAAAAACAAAGCCCACACAGGTTTCTTGTGCTGTATTAGCATTCTCCCACTTGAAGTTCCAGCTTCACATGAGGTCCCACGTATCAGGATGGAGACCCTAACGAAAAATCCATGTTCCTTGTCTTTTAAGGCAATAAATAACTTGTTAAAAAAGTATAAATTTGCCTAAGACCTCATTGCCTTGGGGTTTTGGTCTCCACATCCAAATGCCTACCAAAGCTTTAACTGACAGTAACTACGTAGAGAGCATCTTCTCCTGTAAGCCTAGCAATCAAAACTGAATTTAAAAAAGCTTTTGAAGTAATCAACAGCTCTGCCTCTTTCAGCAATGCCACATGAAACTATTCGAAGTAGACACCTTTTAGAGTGTTTTAACAATTCCTCATTCATGTTATCGTAATGTGTTTTGGTCTTAGGGTACCACATGTATTTTTCCTTTATTTTAAAAGGATTGACTCAAGAATATCTTGAATTTAATAGTCTTTTTTTCAGTCACTTTTGGAGAGACTTTCCATCAAGTTCAAAACATTCTAGTCAATGCTCCCTAAGTGCATTCACTTTTAAAAAAAGAGAGTGATTTAAGTATAAATATTTTGTTAAATGACTCACCTTGAAAGGCTGAAAGGATTACATCATTTCAAACTCTGCCCTCTCTTTCTAATTTCTACTGGACTTCGAGACTGACTTCAGAAATCTGAGATAATTTTCTTTTTCCTGCAAAATCTTAGGCATTTGCAATCATTTGTAACATGTTTGATCTGTGAAACCTTGATTTGGACTTCCTGGCAGATTTGCACCGAACGGCATTTCTAATCCCTTTTAGGACATGTTCTGTAGGCTGAAAGAAAGGGATTTTTTAACACAGGCAAAATTTTAAAAAGGGCTTTACCCAAAAGATTTTCCCCTAACCCAATCCTCTTTAAAACACGAAACCCAACACCACGTAGACAGTAATTCCAATTTGTAACAAAACCAGGAAAAAGGGGGAGTGCCAGTGGTTATGCGTAAGTCTCTGTATGAGCCGGGCAACTTAATAACACCACTTATTAGAGAAGCCTTAAAGGTAATCCCGTTAAAGCTGTTCAGCAGAACACTGATATTTTTCTGAAACCTGCCTGGAAGCAGGCAGGATTACTCCAACGAAAAGCGAGCAGCTTCCCCGTAAACCTCATCCCTCCACCTCTTACTGCCGAAGGCTGCGGACCCGGGCGCCCCACCGTTCTCCCACTTGACTGACGAGGCGAAACTACGACTCAGAAATAGGGAGAGGTGGACGTACAACCTTCTACAGCTCTTCTTGTCAAGCACGACATGAGACCTTGCTGACACTGCCACAGATTTCTTTCTTGGCCCTGTATAGTGGTAATTAAGGTGAACTGGTCACCCGGTGTGGCAATTCATTTCTGGCAGGTAGTTTTGCTTTTCAAGTGTATGGATACGGCAACAAATGTTAGGGAGACCACCACTTATTATCCAGATGGCCTTGCACGGACGTTGTTCCCCCTTATTTTCTTTACTCTTAACTCTACCTGCCTTCCCACCCAAGGACGTGCTACGTTTCGCACATGTGAAGTGTCCTGATGATCCTACCTTGTGTGCGAGCCACCGGCCGGGTTGTTAGTTGGTGATGAGCTCTCGCTGCTGAGAACAAGCGGTGGTGGTTTGACAGAGGTACAGAGAAATTTGGAGTGACAGGAAACTGTGATCTTGTTTGAACTTGAGAAAGGGTGAATTTCTGTTTTAAAGCACCTTATCTAAACACTACTTAAGGAAGGAAACCTTGTGAACTCTTGCTAAAAACTTACAGCTGTAATTTAGAAACTCCTTTCATCTACCATGAAGGGGTTTTTTGCCTTGAAGAAACAAGGATGCAGTGTTCTCATTTGCATGTACTGTGTCAGTAAAAGAGGGATACTTTTGGCAATGCTGTGTTCACTTCTTAATTGTACTCTTTTAAATGTCTGTATTTCTCTTGGGTTTTCAGAATCCTTGAAGATCCCCACATAGATTGTCCTTAAAAAAAAAGAGTAGGTTTTTAAAATTCTTTTTATGTGAACAATATCTACTTTATTTGGGCTTAACAATAGAGGAGATAACTGTACTCTGTGTAAACATTCTGCAAGTAGTTTAATCCAAACCTACAAGGATATCTGGTTTCTCTAAAGGTGTCTATAATTATATGGCAAAGCTCTGAAGAATGTAATTATTCATTTTAGAAAATGGGCTGGAACATTACAGGACTGTCTGGTTTAGGTTTGGAAAAGGGAACATCATGGATCCAGAGGATCCTTTTTTAGGTCAATGCCTGCTTTGGTTTGGAGTAGTGCAGTGGTGTGACATCTGGGGAGAAGTTTGTGCACCAGTGAAACCACCAGTTCAGTGGCTCCTCCTAAACATTATCAAGCCATTTCTGCCATCTCTGTAAGGCTCTGGAAGGGGAGTTTTTACCTGGCATTTGGCTGGAGGCTGGGACTTGGTTTTTCCAGTGTGGTGTTTTTGGAGCGGTTGCAGTATTGCCGGCAGTAGCAGTGTCCCCCCCCCAAGCAGTCGTTGGACAAAGTCACTTTAGGGTCTTAAACGGTATTTCCTAGGACAACTGTTTAACAAGTTGACCTTTGGGTAACAACTTCCTTCTTGTCCAACGCATAACTAAAAAGCAGCTCTCTGCTTTTAGCGGGGTGATGGCTGGATGGCTCTT
>NW_010560499.1:0-3873 GCF_000687285.1 Phaethon lepturus | reverse complement strand
CTGGAGTGCGGTGTCCCTTCATGGGCTTGCTGAAAATGGGCAAAGTACTGGGAAGACTGGAAAGTTTTGTCAAGGCTTCACAGAATGGCTTCTCTGCTGGCTAAAATAGATTAAAAGCTGCTCATTTAGTGGTCAGTGATTAAAAAGGAAGGAAGAAGTGCTGCTGTAATTCTGAATGGTACCTTTCAGTCAGGGGTGTAACGTGCTTTAAAAATCACTGCTTTAGTGTATTTGTTTTCAGTTTCCTGTTTTTCCCCACTTAGACTTGTCCTGACACCAACGCCACTGTGTCTGGTGGCTTACTAGGTGCTTCTGTAAAACACCCCTGATGTACCTGAGACACTCAGAGCTTCTTTGAGTGTTGTAGTAGTGGCTCTATGGTGATGAATTAGAGAAAAGAATGTGTTGATCATTTTCCAGTTTTTGCATGAAAACACAGACTTTCCACGCCCTCGTGTTAATTCCGACCTGCGTTCTGGTCCTGCCCTGGGTATTTGGGTAACTTGAGACCACGTTCACCAGTACGTACCCCTTTCTTCTGCTTGCTGTCTCTTCCTTGATTGAACTTTGATTTCATTTTGGCCTGAGGAAATTTGAGTCAAGGTAAAGGAACAAAAGTTAGCTTTCCAAATATTATGGTGGACAGAAAGGAAGGAGGCTGTTACTTGTCTTCAAAATATGTCAGCTATGTCCATCTATATGCTCTGCCTGGCTAATGACAGTATTTCAAGTGAAGCTGATTCTTGGTACCGTAGATATTCTTCAGAGGAGTAATTGGCCCCGGATTCAGCAGTCTTTTATATGCGCTGCAGAATTAGGTCCTAGCTGATTATGCTTTCAAAATAGAGCAAAATAAGAAAAGGCTATAACATTGCTAAAAAAAAAATTGAAAAGGTCTCTTTGAATATCTAGTGAATCCTGGTGACTCGATGTTTCCTTCCCAGGTGCATCAAGAGAAGAACACAAAAATTGTCAGTGGCGTCTTCACCTCTTTTCTGTGCTTTCAGGTCAGAGTCATCGTGGGGCTAACAAAGTCAGCTAATTGCTCATGGTTTGACTGCCTCGGGAAATGCTTCCAGCGATAGCACGCATACTAAAAAGCAGAGCCTCAGCCATCCTGTGGCCATCTACGAGCAGAGACCAGACGTGCTGAACAGTCTCACACGGGAGGGAGGAAGGGGAGGAGGTGCTGCGGGGTTGCACGTGCGCTTGCAGGGGTTACAGAGGTTTCGTCTCTTCGCCGAGGCATGAGAGCGAGGCCAGAAGAGGGTCATGAATGCTGTCTGTTGTTGAGAGTTCAAACCCCTTTGCTGCTGCCCTTTTCTCCGTCCCGTTCATAAAGCAGAAAGAGTTATCTAAACTCTGGGTGCCAGCTACATAGTGTGACATGATGGCCAGATGGCAGAGGGCTTCCACAGGGCAGGAAGGGATGAGGGCTTCATCAGCTAGATTAAACCTCGCTTACAGAAGGGGGCAACGAGGTTGTCCCTTCTCTTGTCATGTTCTTCCTGTTTTCTGACCACCAAGCAGCTGGATGACCTGGAAGCAAATGCTCCTTGTCAAAGAAATTAGTATCTAAATCATTGTTCTCCGAAGCAGAACAAGAACGTACGAAGGTTTCCGGGAAAGTTCGTTTTGTTCACTTGTCACACATGGTTCCTTTCATTAATATAACATTAATTGCTGCTTTGAGATATTTTTCTTTACTCTCCTTCAGGCTATGCACTTTTGATTAGAGGTGATTGAATAATTTATTGCAAATTGCGTATTGGAAAAAGTTTGCTTTATTTCATTCCATCCAGAAAAATGTCTTTTCAAACGATTATTCAAATTATTGTTTAAGTGATCCTCTGAATAGTTTCGGTGAAAAATTCTTGGTCTAAAGCTTACTTGGAAACAGGTTTGTCACAAAAGAGGTAAAACCACCGAAGAGCGTTTTGATATTCAAGACTGTAGGCTGGTCTGGAGTGGATGAACAGGTCTCTTATTTTCTTCCACGCCTTGACTGGCTGTTAACCAGTCTGTTATTGGTTTTTCTAATGTAAACACACTTGTGTTTTACAACATTCACTTTGTAAGTATTCTCCACAAGTCATTGAAAATGTGCTATTTCTATAAACATCCCTGCTACTAAATTCATTTGAAGTGATATTCACTGGTAAATAAATATAGATGGTGCAAGAAGACATGAAAGAAAAATCCCTTGGGGAAGGAGTGGGGGTAAATCACAGAGATAACATATCCTTTGGAAGTTTTTATATAAATAGACCTACAGATTTCCACGTATTTAGTCACTGGAGAAGATTAAAACGTTTGATGTGCAGTTACCATTTCACATGAAAGCAAAAGGTAGTTTTTCAATTACATTTGGTCCGTATAATTCAAGTGCTGACAGTCGCTGGAAACCTAATTTAATGAACGTTTTATAAGATCTTCAAGTGCTCTGTGGAAATTCCCCCCTCCCTTCGCCTGGCTACGCATTCCCTCTCGCTGCGGTTTCATGTCCGTAGGCCCATTCCTAGCAAGCCCTTCAGATGCCAGCGGCTCTCCTCTCCCCTGTTTGCTCTCTGGAGCTGCTCCCGCCGGCACAGGCACTCGACATGCCTACAGCTGCTCCGCTCTTCTCAGCTCTGTCAGGGTATTTGTTTAATCAACACGATTACTTGTGGCTTGGTCAGCGCAACAAGCTGAACACGCTGCCAGTCTCAGGGCTTGGCTCCTCGTCGTCCTGTCCCTGGGGACATGCCCCTGGCACAACTAAATATCGGCACCCTTCCAAGTGTTTGCAAGGACCCAGTCAAAGGCCAGCCACAGGTCCAGGCTCCCCACACCCCCCCTCCCAATCTATAGATCCAGCTGCCTTTTGCCCTGTCACCAGCTGGCCCCGTTTCACTCCCTTTTGTCTCCCGGGACAAGCACCAGCCTTCAAGAGGGCAACTGCCCTCTGCAAGCCTTCTCTGTAATGCCCTCGGTTTTGTTGTTCTTCTTAGCAGGGTTTGCTTTGTCTTGGAAAGGTGAGCCGTGAGGTCCCGGTGGAGTGCCACCAACCGGTGCCCCTCCAATCTTCCTCTTGTCTCTCAGGTGCAGAGAAGACTCGGGCTTACACGAGGTTGGGTATCCCTTTCCCTTGCTGTTGGTCAGCAAATTGCCCTCAGGGAAGTGCCTGCTTACCCCCTCTTCTTCCCCGTACTCCGAGGGACACAAAGAGGCGCGACTGTGGGTGTAGCACAAGGCTCCTCGGGAGCAAATTGCTTTGCAAACTCCTGGGAGTGCTGCTACGCCATCAGGGTCCTGCAAGATGTTTATGGTCCTGCGCGAAGGAGGAGTTTGGCCACGTTCAGGAAGGGCGCTGCGTTCAAGGGGCTCGGGGGGAGGTCCGGGAAGAACTTTTTATTTCTTAGGGGTTCTCTGCAGCAGGAGTGCCTGAGCAGCTCACTTCCCCAAGGCGATGCTGTGCTGAACGGCCAAGCGCGTTAGGAAGAGCGCAGGAAAGGCAGGAAGCTGGTGAGAGGGTCAGGAGGAAAAGGGAGGCCGTTGGTTTCCTGGATGGCCGTAGAACAATATGATTGCTTATATTAATTTGAGCATTTGCCAAAGAAGCAGTTGCGGCAGTCCACAAACGCTGCATGATGTTGCAGAGAGGATGATTTAACGAGAATAACAACTTTTCCTGCCATGGCAGTCAGAAATTGTACCCCACCTCCACCGCAAGCCGAAATCCTCTCTCGGGCTTTTCCATTTTACCAGGACAAGCGTGACGGCCTGCAGCAGAAAAAAAATCACGCTATACCAGTTTTTCAAACGCAAAAGAGGAGGGCGGCCCTGCGCATCTCCTGGCAGCGCCGTTGCCCGCTGTGCCGGCGCGGAGCGGAG
>NW_010560498.1:0-16664 GCF_000687285.1 Phaethon lepturus | reverse complement strand
GAGCCGGTGGGTTTCCCCGCAGGCTGCCTGTGAAAGCGGAGCAGAGACCCCGTGTCCGGGCGCGGTGGGGAGAGCCTGTCTTTGAGACCTACGGAGCCAGTCGCCGGGCTGCTCCAGTGCGGTCCCGGCGCTCGGCGTGCTGCGAAAAGAGTCCGGTTTGGGTCTGTGTCGTCAGCGCTGTTGCGGGCTCAAGAACTTTGTTTGCAGTTGTTCCGCTGCCTTTGCACGCGTGCCAGGTGCTGCATGTGCATCAAATTCCCCATGAGCATGTGTCGGGGGGGGCGTACGCTTAGGAATCTCCACAACCCCTCTGAGACGTCGCCCTGTCTGAGCGCAGGGACATCTGTGCCAAGAGACGTTATTAGTGTCTGCAGCAATCATGGAACTATGCGGGAGTGACATGTCATCACGGGGACTACCAGGTAGGGTGAGCAAAGCCTGCTAAGTGGCCAGAAGAACTGGGATGTTATGCTGTGCTCCACCTGCAATGCGAAGCGTGTTGCAAAACACATGCTGCTTATGCTTATCTAAGCATGAGATAGTTAAGTCACATGTAAAATGGTTAAGGCAGGGCTCGAGTTATGATGTGGGCTAACAATTGCGTGGGAGGTTATAGCTCCCAAAACATTAATTCAAGTGTATGTATACATGCTGGCTACATAAGTCTCTGCAGATGCCCAGTGAAACTTTGGATTTTAAAAACTTTTGATGGTGTAGTCATCTAGCAGAAAGGAAATACAAGCTTTTCTCTGAACCTAAAAGTATACTTGAAGGTATACAGATGTTACTGTGTGATCTGTCAAAGTAAAGTTCCTTTCACTAACTAAAAGCATATTTTTTTAAAAGGGATGAAAGAAAAGATGCGTCACTTCATAACTGTGGTCTGGACCAGACTTATTTCTGCCTGATTGAATCTATGATGTGTAAGATCAAATTGAACCAAAACATTCTTCACATGAAGGGTAGATATAGGGGATTAAACTGACTGTCATTTGAACTTAACTTAGAAGTTAGTTAAACCAAACTTGTTCTATAAAGAAAAAAGTAATAGGAAACATACACAGGACATGCACATAAGTCAGCGTGAATTAATCTAGCAGCTCCCCACAGCTAAATGGGAAAAGCCCTGCTTTCCTTTTTCCCACATTTGTCTCTGGTGCTTTAATTGTGATCTGATTGGATTTACTTGCCTGGCAGAAACCTAAACCAGAAAAAGCAGATAGTTGACTAACCATGTTAGTCAACTGAACCAACCAAGGGACTAGTCTAACAAGTACTGATGGAGGAAAGGTATTAGAAAGCATGTGTGGAGGCAGACACCTACAGTGATGCCTTTGCAGAATGCACCTTGAACATACTCTCAGGAGTTCCTTCTTACTAGCAATAAGCTAGAACACTGGAAGGCTGTTTCTTGCTTGGTGTCCTATGGGTGAGAAAAACCACTTTGAAATGAACAGCAGATGATTATCATTATAATGATAAAAAGAGATGCCCACTGCAGCCAATAGTACATGAAGTCCAAGATTTGTGTGTGTCGCTACAAACATTCCATGTACAGTGTTGACACTAAGCCACTGAGACTGCACAGTGTACCTTCCTGATGTAGGCTGCTGTCTATTTTGCATAAACTCTTAATGGATCTTTATAATTTGTATTAAAAGTCTGGGGATCAGGGACTGGGAACCCACTCACATCTCTTTCCCCTGCATACCTGAAGTGTATACCAAACCAGGAGATTAGAGTTGCACATTTCTCTGTCCTTTCTCCCTAGCTCAGTATCTCTTAATTATATGCAATTGAAGGCGTAACTTCAGACAGAAGGCTTAAAGGCATGCAAAACAGCATTGCTGGTAGTCTGGTCCTCTTGCAGGTCATGTAGATTGAACCACTCAGGCAGAGGGAATTGACTCCAGCTTTCCTGCTTAATGGATGGGTAGTAAAGCATTATACCATTACATTAAAAGGAAGGGCCAAGCACCACTCCAGAGCAATACGAGAAGAAAGTGAGAAGAGTTCCTTAACCTGGCACTAGCATTAAAAGAAATGTTTACATGATTGCAGCTTAGTTTACAATCCTTTTAATGTGACTGAAAGCCTTAAGCCTGTTGGTAATGTAACTAGTGCTGATCACCACTTCATAGGAAGGCATGAGGTATAAATAAAAGGCATTTCTAAAAGCTGGAAATGGCATTAGGACAGGCAAGGTGTTACTTTTCCTTCACTTCCTCCGTTTCAGGTGTTTGCATAGATTCAGGAAGAAAGTTGTATTTGTTGGCTGCAGCTAATACTGCTGAATTATTTCAGAACAAGACCATGAGGATGAAGCATGGCACTCTGTTCCAAAGATGGATTAAAAAGTTGTTGCTTACTTTTCCGTCTGTGATGCAGTTTACCATCTACACTGTACAGTTCTACTTCTGACAACTGTTTCTAGGGTTTCACTGTTCAGGAGATCACTAGAAACTGGTAAAAATAGCCGCCTGCAAAAGAGGAAGAATCGCAAAGGACTTTGCAACTTCTTACATTAATTTCTGGAGAAAGCTGACATATTGTTGAAAAAATAGTCTGAATGGACTCTATTGATTCAGAATAAGAGTGGTCATGGTCTGAAATAATCGAAAAAGATAATTTAAAACTGTTAACATTCTGCCCCTACTGAAAAAAATTTAAATACAGGGGAGAATGAGAGAAGGAAAAAGGAGGAAGAACAACCAAGAATAAAAATTGGAGTAGTCCCAAAAGGTTTTTCTCAGTAAACAAGTGAACATTGCTGAGCAAATTATGGGGATTTTATACAGCTTTGTGTTTAAATCAGAGGCACCTTTTACACATCCTGCAGTTTTGAAGCAAAGAATACAACTAGAATAGAGTCCATTACTCAGATTGTACATGATTAAAAACTTACTTCAGACTTCCTGTATATGAAAATTTGCATAAACAATCTTTGAAGAAACTAGGCTGCAATTTGGCAAGATTATCAACAGCAGTAATACTTGAAGCATCTGGAGCCATTATTTAAAAATTTGTGGTATGTCTAGTACACTAATGTCTGTTAATCATATGAAAATATCTTTTGAGAGACGTACTCTACCTTGCCTTTGTCAGTAGGTCCAGGGCCCAGTGTTCCCCTAGGAGAAACTCTGTCTTTAGGTCAGCATGGAAGACACCAGTGGTCTTAGCTCTCTACCTACAGTTACTTTCCAGTTGCTGGAGTAAGCAGTCTGGACCAATGCTGTCCCTCTCAGCGCAGAAAGGGAGGGAGCCCCTCCAGCAGTGGGAAGGAGAGGAGGGTTTCTGCGCTGCTGCTCTTGTCTTCCTGTGAGAGGAGACAGATTTCTCTGCTGCTGTCACCTCTCAAAGTGCAAGCCAGAATACAGGAGTCCTCGTGGCACTATATAGTTAGAACTTTAGGTTGATTTTATTTCTTATGTGGCTGTCTGATCCCAAAGAATTAGAGGTCCAATCTCTCCATACAGTGGCTTGCAAGCTACCTGGCATGTTCTGCTGCACAATATGGAGGGGGGCCAACATACTGTTAACAGCTCTGAGCCAGAACTGACCCTGCTGATCTGCCCAGACCTGCCAGGAAAAGCGCTGGGGAAGTGTTCCCTCATCTACAGACAGAGCAGTGACCTGCAGAAATCAACACGTTCCTACCGGATAGGTGCCAGAAACCAGCTACTTTGCTCGTAAGCAGTCTTATCTCCTCTTCTACCTCTCACCAATTTTTTACAACCTCTTCTTATTCCTGCCCTCTGAATCTTGAAGATTTTTAGGCTCAGTGAAATTCTCCCTGTGGTCACCCATAGCTGATGACTTATCCCAAATCAAGTCCCCGGCTGGTCAGCCAAGCAAGAACCTTACTGAAGGGGAGGCAAACAACTGGTTTCAATAGGTAAGAAATGGGAGAAGCAGTTGTAAGAGGCAGCACCATCCTGTCACCGAGCACTTGTGTGCTGCCTTTTTAAACTCTTAACTTCAGATAGATCTTACTCCTTAAAAAAAAAAACCTGCATAATGCTACGCACTGACTGTGTCTACATTAGCAAGTAGAATGGCACAGTAGGAGCAGATCTGTAGAGCAGACTAGTTTATGTGCAGTACCTCATGTCCTCACTACACGGGTTTTGGGCATTTACTTTGGATTTGTTTCAGTCCAGTCATATGGACTGACCACCCATTGGAGTGCATTTTCAGTTCAGTTTCATTTGAAAAGTGTCCTATTCACATACTTTGAGGTTCTGCTATGCAAACTAAACTACCGTAAGTGAACTTCAAAAGTACACTCCTGAGCTGCATTAAAATACTCATGTATGTGCACCCAGTGTTAAACAAGGTGTGGACTTTTGCAGTATTATACACAGAAAAAGAGAATACCTTTGAAGTAAAAATGTTAGGTAAGGCTTATATTTTAACATGTCTTTTTCCTATTGTCCCCTTCCATTTAGTTTTAGCATTCTTACAAGAAAACAGAGACAATTATCTGCTAGATGTTAACAAAGGTGCAGCTAACTGATGAGCAAAAGGGAGAAGAGGAAAAATAGTCTGATCTGCTCTCTTGAAGATGAAACAAAGCTAACGCATATAAAAAGGAATATAAAGGGAGCAGAGATGAAAAGAATGTTTCTGGTGTTCTTATTTGCAGTTTTGTCTCCAGAAGAAGACCGACATCTTAATCACCCATTCCAGAAGATGGCAAACTTGACAGCATAGTTTTGCTTGGAATTAGTAGAACTTTCCTCCTGCCTAATCCAGCCTCTTGATCAGTTACTTTTTTTGCTCAATTAGATTCTTGTAACTGTGGACCATCTGGGCATTGTGCAGTGGCCCATTACTTGCCCAAATGGCTGTGGCCAAGAAGCTGACCTTGTCCTTTCCTTCCAGTGCTGGTTTTCTCTTAAATGGAGATCATTCTCTTGTTCCTGTGAAGGAAAAAAAAAAAGGAAGAATTTATCAGCAGCAGCATGTCTTGGCCAATTTGTCCCTTTTATATCAATTGCTAATAACCTTCTATAGAAAGTCTATCTAGAGGCAAAAATCAACTCTGCATCAGACTGGTTTTCAACTGCATGGTGCATAGAGAAGGAGAATTACTTCAGATCAGGGGGTCACCTTCAGTTTTCTCCTGGAGTATTACAGCTGGTTTCCTGCCTCTGTCAGCTCTCCCTGAGTGAGCTGTGAAAGAGGAGTTCAGCAGACTGGGAGCTGCCGTGCAGGGTCCCTTGGCAGGAAGGAGTGGCGACTCCAGTCCTGTTGCTTCTGAATGGTAGCATAGCATCCTGCTGCTGACATATCCAAATGTGACAGCAAGCTTGCCAGGCGGCAACCGTAACTTCAGAAACTGCTCTCTTGCTTTTGCTGTGCTAATTCAGGCTGCTTCAAGAACTCCGTAGTGGAGCATGACTACTGCCATTGTTATTAAATAGACAGTTTACGAGCATTCAAAAATGCACATCGTCAGCAGGATGGCCATTGATATTCAGTATCCACTTCCATTTGGGGGTTAAAGTTTGTATCTGCAATGTGGAACTGGCCCAGTTGTAAAACTGAGAAAATTACCTTGCATGCAGCAGAACCGTAACTAAATTGCAGTCCAGAGTACTAGCAAGTTGCTCTGGATATCAGAAGAATTTAGGCTGATGTTGTGACTTTTGAACTGAAACAGCACCTATGTAGTACAAGACTGGGATTTAAATCTGTGGGTTTCTAAAAACATAAATGCTGTGCATACTAGAAGCTCTCTGTTTGCAGCGCTCATAATACTTTCTCCTTCAGGGCAACATTACTCAAACCACGATATGATCTCCTGTGTAGAGCTAAAAAGGAGTACATGTGACAAGTGAGACAGGTCTTTTAAAGAGTAGGAACACTAGTTGGGGATGGGAGAAAATACATAAAATCTCTGGCTTTTGGAAACTAACTTGAGGTACATTATAGTATTCAGTCATAATTTGATTCTGTCTACAGCAATGGCTGGAGGCAAAAACCAGTTGTTTTTTTCTGATGAAAATTTAGTCTTTTGCAAGATTGTACTGATTTTTGAGAGACTGGGAAATCCTTGAAAATGTGGTTTTAAAGCCATAAGTGTCGACAAACAGCAATAAGTAGTGCTTTACCTATATTTCTGGTCTGAGCTTTCTCTCCCTTGCTCAAAAGGGGGAAACATTTTTCCATGGTAAACCTCAGTGTTTTAACTTCTGATCTAAACTGATGGTAACACTTTCTAGTTTTTTAATCACTTTCCATTTCAAAAATCTATTGTCAGTTATTAATAAGTTTATTAAACTGCAGCTGGAAAATTGACACATGAAAAGAGAATCCCTGTCTATATGTTTCTGTGTATAAGGCTGATAGACAATACTACTTTTTTTTAAATCATGTGAATTGCTCTAATTCTTTGAGTCACTCCTGTATCCCCAGAGAGCCTGTGTGATGAACTCTCTTTGTCAATTCCCTCTTTACCCCTCAGCTGGTGTTTGGGGAAGGCCAAGGGCACATACCTCTGATTCTGGTGTCGGAGCAGGAAGGGAAAGGGACAGTTTGGGTAAGGCATTTTGTAGAGGAATTTGGAGCTGCTGCTGGAAGAGCAGGCTGGATGAGCGTGCAGGAGCAAGGTTGCCAGGCTCTGCAGGCGCAGGGCTCTGGTATGTGGGGCTGGCTGGCCGCTCAGACCGAGAAAGCAGCCTATAGCGTGGAAACCAGCACTGGACACAAAAGGAGGAAGGAACAGGAACGACGAGGCAGAGAAGACTGAAAGATGAGTGACAAGAGGCTTAGGAAATGAGGGAGCACCTCAGTTTCAAGAAGCAGCACATCTGGGCTCAGTAGAGCATGCTGCCATCCAGTATCTAGAACAGAACCCAAAAGTCACAAACTCGGTGACTCCCTCCCAAGGGATTTGCGGGGCCAGAAAGGACCTTGAAATGGCTCCAGTCATGTCTCAGCCCGTTAGAACTGACAGACTGCAATACATGTATTTTATATAACATGACACAAGTTTCTTCTTTCCTCTCACAGTAGTGACTAGATTTGGCCTTGCTTATTGGAGACCTTCCATCCATCAAACACTGCTCGGCAAAGTGTGCATTTCATCACTTCTTATTACTGCTCCATATAAAACATGCCTACCTACTGCTACTATTACTCCAATAGTGCAAGTAGGAAAGATCTATCCACTGCTACAGATTTCAGCTAGGCTAATAAGCAGTGCGGATGCCAGTATTTGGTGTGTGATGAGTTTCCTTTTTTTTTTTTTTTGGTAGAATAGATTTTTGTGTTTTGTTTTTAATCAGGATAAAAGAACACAGGTTTGCAAAGTAAAGCAGTAAGTTTCAAAATGCTAGAATTAAAGTTGCTTCTGCTATCCCAATTCAGCTCATTGTGCACATGCCTTTAGAAACACTAATTGCATGAACAGACTTCACATATTTATGAGAAGGACAGCGCATCCTGTGTCAATATGTATTAAAACATATTTGTTGTCTAATATGTGGAAATGTTTATTGCATGCTACATGAACCTCACCTAGATGACAAAATTTACTCATGAGTTTCTGTATGGCACTTCTCACCATACTACCAGAGTGCTTCACAAATGTTTGCCTCTCACTAGAGCCACAGATTATTAATCTGGAGGCATTCCTAAATTACACTGGGAGCTAACACACAGAAAATGCAAGAAAAAAAACTCCTTCCACTTATCTTAGCTGCTCCATATGAAAAGCTTCTGGCTTAGATTTTTTCAGAACTACTACATGCGTAGTCCCTGTGGATTTTAGTTACAGCTTTGTGTGCTCAGTACTTCACAAATCAGATGCAAATCTGACGTTAGAGGGTTAGAAAAGAAAGAGTATACTATCGGAAGTCACTTGGGTAACTCTGGGACTAAAGTTGGTCAGCATCATGTAAGAACTCACTGAGGTGGGAGCAAGGACTGAATTTTTTTTAGGACAATGTAATGATATTAACCATAAAATTCCCCCCCTTCCTTTTTTTTTTTTTTAAATATAGCTTCTTGCACATTCACTGTATTTGTCACAGAATGTTTGGAAATGAATCAGAGACTAAAGTCTGATTCATGTATTTCAGCATTATCCATCTCATGTATTGAATGAGGCCAGAAACTGTAATCCTGGAATGTCTTGCACTTCAATGTCAACTTTGATATAACACCGTTCCTGTTAAAGTATTTTCTTCTGTATAATACAAAGAGTAAGTCATCTGGCATCTATCTCCCGAGATGGAAATACAGTATCAGGAATGTACAGCGTGACCTGTGTTGATGATGTATCTATGTAAAGTACACGTTCCTAATAACATGTTCAAGAAAGCTATAATCTAGACTATTACAAACACTCATCTACAGTAATTTACAACTCTTCCATCTTTTTTTTTTTCCTCCTCTACTCAGGCTATCCTTTTGCCTTGTTCCAGCGCTATTTCCTCTTCCAGAAGGAGACCTACCTCATTCACCTGTACAATGTGTTCACAGGACTCTCAATTGCTTACTTCAATTTTGGTAAGATGAGTTTGGGAAGAGAGACCTGCCTGGCCCAGGGTGTGCTGTGGTCTGGGAGGACCTATAATGGGAAAATGTAATTTCTACTTCATGTCTCTCTTTCCCCCCTCCACAGGGATGCAGTTCTTTCATTCCCTGCTATGTGTCCTAATCCAGTTCCTCATACTGAGACTTATGGGTCGCACAATCACTGCCGTCTTCACCACATTCTTCTTTCAGATGGTAAAATTCTCTTTCTTACTGCATTGGTTTGTAAAAAGGAGCACTCTGTTTAGTTTTGCACTTAGCAGTAGCAACTATGGGTGGAAAAGTGGAGACAGATCACAACCAGCTGGAGGAATTAGTTTGAATAACCCAAACAATGGTTTCTTTCAGACATACCTTATGGCTGGATATTACTTCACAGCCACAGAGCATTATGACATCAAGTGGACAATGCCACATTGTGTCTTGACACTCAAGTTGATTGGTGAGTGACATCTCCTTCCTATCTCTCACACTCTGCAAGTTGTGGCTCAGGGAAGAGAGGACTGTTTGTTCAGCCCAACCAGCCCATCGCAGGGCTTCAAATAATTGTTTCTCAACTCTAGGTCTGGCCATTGATTACTATGATGGAGGAAAAGATCCGGTGAGTAAGACACCCTTTCTCCTTCATTCCTCCTCCCCTCTTCCATGCCATTCCAGTGAGCTATAGGTCAGAAAATCAAGTCCAAGGATGCGAGTCAGCAGACTGCATTCATTGTTTGGTAAAAGCCATAGCTGAGAGGGGAGCATCTATGAGTGTCTGAGGGCACTGAATTCTGGAGTGGAAAGAAATAGTTTGAACAGAGACAGTAGTGATTAGAGATGGACAAAAGTTGTTTCAATCATGTCAGAATGTTATTCTGTCCCCTTCCAAATTCCCCACCATCTCCTCCACCCAAATCTGTTGCTTTAGATTCCCAATCCCCAATGCTGTGTCTTGTGGGTAGTGTACCTTGCAGACCATCAGATCTGGATCTCAGTTCCCATCTTCCTTTCCTTTGTTTAGTCTTAACATATCCTTGTGAGTGGTTGCCCTTCACCCTTTGTTAGGGCGCTCTTTTTAGAGCAGATGAAACAGTGAGAGAAGTTGCACAGCACTATGTGTGGGAGAAGGCAGAACACTTGCTACTGTCTCTTAATCCTACTTTAAGTAACTACATTCCCAATTTCCTGTTTGGGGCCTGACCCAGACTTTAGCACCCATGGAATCACTGCTGACTGCAAGAAAACAAGGCTAGGCTGAAATTTCCTAAACTGAAGTTTCAAGTATTTAAAGACAATATATTTTTGCATCAAGAAGTAGGAATTGTAGGACAATGAGATGTTGGGAGAGTACATGTGATTGCAGTCAGGGACTGGAATAGGTCAGATATAGTGCTTTTACTATTCCTGCCTTACTATGATAGCAGGGATGCATGTCAATACATCCCTTCCATGTTTTGAGCTTATTTCTGAATAGACATCTGTGCAACTGGTCTCAACCATTGGATCTTGTTGCTATTTAGAAGGGGTAGGGATAGAAGGCTGGGGAGAGGAATGGACATTAAGTACTAAGTGGAAAAAGCTCCATATACTTGGAGAGCAAGAACTGAGACCATTAAGGAGGTAATCTGAGAATGTAATATCCAGAGCTAGTATGAGATCCCCTAGGATGATGTTAATGCCCCTCCCTTTGGTGCAGGAGTTCCTGACCCCTGAGCAGCGGCGATTTGCTGTCCGGGGAGTTCCTACCTTGCTGGAGGTCTCAGGATTCTCCTATTTCTATGGTGCCTTCATGGTGGGGCCTCAGTTCTCCATGACAGACTATCAGAAACTGGCAAGGGGTGAGATGACTGACGTTCCAGGCCAGAGACCCAATAGGTAATAAAAAGCCACTTAGCTCCTCGCCTTCTTAAGATCCCAGAATGCTGAATCCTCTACATGTTCCCTGCAGCAGAGTGCCTTGTTACCTGGACACTGAAGTACTGTGACCAGAAGTGATTTATAAGACAAAGACTGTGGTTCAAAAGGGGCTCATAATTCTCTGTGTAACGTCCTAGCACTGTTGCAGGGCGTGAATGTCAACGACCATTTGACACTTTTACTACAGACTCAGTCTCAACCTGGTAATGTTACCTTCCAAACAGAGGCATCTGCTGCAGTGGAACATGGTGACTCCTTATTGCTATTTCCCCTATCTCCTCTTCTCCTCTTCTGTTTTTAAAATTATGAGTTTGAAGGTCTCTTTCCGAGGCTTTTCTTTGACCTTCATATTTTTCTTTCTCAGTTTTGTGCCTGCTCTCAAGCGCCTGAGTTTGGGTCTCTTCTTTCTAGTAACTTACACCTTGTCAAGCCTGTACATCTCTGATGAATACCTCATCTCAGATGATTATATGGTATGTATTCATTTGGCAGTTCTGGGCTGTGGAATAATTCCACTTCTCTGGTGGGCACTGGATCTAGAAGAGTGGATTTTAATTTTTTTTTTTTTTTAAACTTTTGCCTCCATTTAAAAATACGAAAGTCAGCAACTAGTGATAAGCCTTTCCACAACTGATTTGGCTTTACTGCCTGTCCCGTGGATTTCATTTGATGCAGAATAGGAATGTGTGAAGTGGAACTGACCCAAATGAAAACTTTTACAGATAGAGAATTACTGTGATGCTACTGTTGTTTCTGGAAGCCTAACATACATATTTTGTGACCTTTTAATGAGCTTCCATTTAACCATTACTTACAAAGAACTTCACTAGAGTAACTTGCAAGGCTTACCAGAATCTTTGAGGTTCTTTTAAAACTCTTTAACAAGTAATTCCTGCCTGCAGATTATCAGTGTTTCTGTGTCAGTATGAGTAAGTGAGAGTGTAAATTCTGCGATGACTATGCTAATCCCAGAGTCTTCCCAAAGTACCTATTTCAGTACAGCCAAATACTACCAAAGGGAGGAGAATGATGTGTAAATTTGCATAAGCAAATAGCCTGGCAGTCCATGTAGCAGACTCAACCCATACATCAAATGAAAACGAAAGACAGTGATGACATCTCGTCTACCTTATCTCATTATTGCCACTCAACTCAATTTTTAATTTTTATTCTATTTCACTCTTATCTCTGCAGGAAAAGCCTTTCTGGTTCCGTTGTGGTTACATATTGATCTGGGGCAAAATTGTACTCTACAAATACGTAACCTGCTGGCTTGTTACGGTGAGTCTAGATGTTCCAGAAACAAAGACAAATGAACATACCAAGAATATGAACATACTAAGCAGCTACTTAGTATGCTTTTGGACTTAGCACTAAATTGAATAAATCCAAATATCTGGAGATCAGTGCAGGTCAGTTTAGCTTGCTTTAAATTACCATAGGCTAGCTAACTAAAAAGGAGGCAGTTTTTAAATCCGTTTGTTGCATCTGCAGTGGTGTTTCTCCACTCAACACAGTGACAGTCAGAGCTTCCCCAGCTCTGCCTTGCCAGAAAAAAAAAAGGGGCAACGTTTTCCTCTCACCTTTCTTGTGAATCTTTTTCCATAGGAAGGTGTCTGCATCCTTGTTGGTCTGGGGTACAATGGGAAGGACCAGAGTGGAAAGCCTTTGTGGGATGCCTGTGCCAACATGAAGGTCTGGCTGTATGAGACAACACCTTTGTTCACAGGGACCATTGCTTCTTTCAATATCAACACCAATGCCTGGGTGGCCCGGTGAGCAGTATAAAATTCCCATTTTGTAATGTGTCGGTAACGTCCATCAACAGAACCAAGATCCTAGGCTGAGAGGGAGCACTAGAGGAAGAATCTGCCAGTTTTTAGTTCTTACACCTTCTTCATGTTTTGCTGTGGTCACACTTGAAACAGGTTACTGGGTTAAACAGATCTTTTCATTGAATCTAAAAGGGCAGTTCATTAATATAGGCAAGCAGTTGATAGCAGCAGGAGGGCAGAGGCTAACAGGAGCCCTTCAGCCTGCCTGGTCAACTGCACTAATGGCTGGTTCCTGCATTATGCCTCTCGATGGTCCCTATGCAATGACTCAGCTGGGTTTTGATATGGCACTTGCTGGGGCACACAATGAATTGTAAAATATCGTTTCTGTGTGCGTTGTTGGATGAACCGCTTCTTCCCATTAGCTGGGATTTCTTTACGACAAGGGCTGAGGTACGTTTTGCCCTGGTAAGGGGAGTGGTCTTTCCGTTTCTGTCACCACAGGGTGTGCAAAGGTACCCCCTGGGCCCTGCATCTCTGACATGGAGAGGGGAGCACAGAAATAAAACTAGAAGCACTTTGAGTTTGTTTCTTTTCTGCTCTAGCTACATCTTCAAGCGTCTGAAGTTCCTGGGTAACAAACTGCTGTCACAGGCACTGTCCCTGTTCTTCCTGGCCGTTTGGCATGGGCTGCACTCTGGCTACCTGGTGTGCTTTCAAATGGAGTTGCTTATAGTCATCGTTGAAAGACAGGTGCGCTTTGTCTGACTTACCAGAATGGGGTAGCCTGTGTTAGACTTTCCCCGTAAGTCTGGAAACTGCCACGCTGAAGACTTTACTTGGATTAAATATGAAAAATAGCTGTTCACTTTGGAATTGGTTTTCAAACATGATACGGTCCTCTTCTCAAGAGCTCAGTAGGTTGCTGGCTTCTGCATGGGCAAGGCATGAATTTATTGCAGAAGCTGACAGGAAGAAAAGTGGAGAACTTGGCATACGAGTAAAGGGCAACTGAAGTGCTTGGCAACTGGAAAGGTCGGAGGACAAGCATGAGCTGAATACCTCTACTAACTCTCCCAGTACCGAGAACAACATTCCGTATTTAAACTTTTTTTTTTTTTTTAATTAAAACTTTGAGCAGGATGGGGTACTTTACTTACCTACTTTTTTAAACTAACTGCTTACTAAAATTCATTTTACACAGCTGGATAGATACTTTGGCCCCAGAGCCTGCATATGTAGCCACAGGAGATTAAACAAAGAATTCTGCTTTTTCTTTAAATCAGGTCATTAGCCTTGTTCGGGACAGTCCTACCCTAAGCACTTTGGCCTCCATCACTGCCTTGCAGCCCATCTTGTACGTGCTGCAGCAGGCTAACCACTGGATGTTTATGGGCTACTCTCTGGTGCCATTTTGCCTTTTCACCTGGGACAAATGGATGAAGGTATTTAGTAGCCACAAACAGACAACCCAGGAAACCAACCCTTTTCCCTCCATCCCATCTCATATGTCCTTGGCTCAAAGCTGCTTGCCAATCCTTAACCCTGCCTTTCTCTTTACAGGTGTACAAATCTATTTATTTCCTTGGCCATGTGTTGTCCCTCACCTTATTATTGGTGTTGCCTTACATTCGCAGATTAATTGTGCCACGGAAAGAAAAGCTAAAAAAAGCAGAATAACAGCCAAAAGGTAAGGCTGTAGTATGTGGAGGGAATCCCACATTTGGAGGTGAAGTGGCACAGCAGTATTTCACCTTGGGATGTAAGGCAAACATAAAGTCAACCAAAACAAATCTACCCTTTTTCTCTTTTTCAGATTACACCACCTGTGCATTTGTTGGAGTTGATTTAACACTCCGGAAGCAAAGCATCACCTGCCAAGTTTGCTGTGTTGAAGTATGACTTTTTTTTCAGTGCAAGGAGGGGGAAAGAGAATGCACAGGGCCAGAGACCCGAAAGGAGGGGAATGGAGTTCAGCCTCCTTCCAGAGCCTCCACCTTCTGTATGTTGCCTTATCTCTCTGCCGCCCTCCAGCGGACACTCGTGTCTCTGCTGATGCCGGATGATTAGACCACGCAGCGCTGGCACGGCATGGGATCGGAGCCACTTTCTGACTTTTCTACGTTTGTCATCCAAGATAAAAATTGCTCCTCGTCTTTTTCATATCGGCTTCAGCTCCTTTCCTCTTGGGTGCCTCGGTGTGGGAGTGTGAACTGTTGCACACCACCGAGCAAGGTGATTCTACAGGACTGAGTCACTTCAGCTGCAGGGTGAGCAGGGCACAGCTAAGAACTTCCATTCCATGACAAATTTGGGCTGAGTTGCTGCTCTAAAGGGATCAAGCCTCCTCACGTACTAAACATGAGAAAGTAAAATACACAAGCACCCTTATCAAAAGTGACCTTTAATAGGAGGAAAACAGGTCAGTGGGGCAGTCCATTTAAGGCTCATTGCTCCAAAAGCTACAAGGATGAAATTGAAGCCTTCTCCCTTTCAGAAGCCCAGAGTTGCACCAGGTCCACACCTAAGTAAAAAGGGCATTTCCAGAACGTGGAGTCACTGTATAGGAGTCCACCATGACAGCAGTAGCAGCAGAAGCTCATACTACTCCCCAAACTTCCTCAAAGGCAGTAGTAATTTTAGCACATGTCAGGGCAGCAGAAAGAGGATAGTTGCTGATGGAGACCATCTTTTCTGTATAGTCAACGTTGACCTAGGCGAAGAGAGAAAAATCAGGGTGCTAGTTTTCACTTAGTGCTATCTATCTCCATTGGCTGGACGGGCACGGTATTTCTCCAAGGTTGAACACAGCCACAATAAAACACAGCAGGACAACTGCAACCCTCACTAGTGACCTCTCTTGGGAGGCAGAAAAGTCCCAAGTGCTACAGTGTTGGGCCTTCCTAAGACAAGCCTATCTAGGGGGAAAAAAAGGGGGGGGTGACAGAATAGGGGGAACCACAGGAAAAAAAAAAAGCAGCCCCTATACTCAGAACAAGAGTGAAATCTATGCTGATAAAGACACTTACAACTCCCAAGTAAGGGATACGTGCACTTACCGAACCGTGGGCAAAAGCTCCCACAACAATGGCAACTGGCTCTGCTGCAGGAACCAGTTCACGCAGATCTGACACCTTTGGAACTGCAAAAGAGGTACCTATCTTCATACAGCCCACAGGGAGATGATCACTGACTGGATTTTTAATCACCTACAGAAAGCAGAAAGTTAATAAGGGTGTAGAGGTAAGCGACCCTGCCACATAGCTAAGTCCATGGTTTGTAAAAAAAACCAAAACAAAACCACACAACAACAAACAAACCCCACAACAATCCTACATCACTAGCTGCAAAGGAGGAATGTTGTAACATTACCTATGAATGGCCAAAGAATGTTTACCTTCAACAATTTCTGAGGCCCATCAGCTGCTCGAACGCTGAGCTTATGCAGCAACTGAACTGATGGAAGAAGAAAATTAGTTAAGCTGTTTGCTCTTTTCCCAGAGGAATCCTATCTTCTACCTAGTGATCAGAGCTAGAAATCTATATTTAGAGCTCCCAGTGTCTTCTAAAGCGGTCCTAAGAAACACTGATCAGCAAGTTATTTTGCTGCTAGCACAGTCTCATGCAGGCATTCCCCACTGTGCTAAGGAATACATAGTTGGACCATGCATCCTGGAACTCACAAAAATACACTTTAATTTCTCTGCTCTTATCCCACTTTCACATTTTTAAGGTTGATGCAACTTTTTGACTTGTCCCAAAATCATTCCACTCCTAACCACCTTCCTGCATTATTTTGTGGCTGGTATAAAGTTTGAATCACTTACCCATAAGACCACAGAACCGATCAAAAGTTCTTGGGATTCTGGTTTGGGGATTGACTTCAATTAGAACATTCTTCTGGGTATGGATATAAACCTGAAGGAGACCAGCCCGATTCAGGGGGCTGTCCATGAGCATCAGGAGACTCTGAAATAGGAAAACACACGGTATTGGAAATAGAAAATGTGCAAGAGAGGACTCTTGGAAAACTTGAGGGTTAGGTCCCCCAGAATGCAGAAGGGACCAATACTGAAAGGAGTTAATCTGGCCATACCAGCTCTACTGTAATGCTGAGAAAAAGCAAGCCCATATCCAAATTACAATCCACGAATATAGTGGGTAAAGCCAAACTCACCCCCATTCCAGGGCACAAGCAGACCCGCAGACTGAGCGTCAACCTCCCTCAAGCCGACTGCCCGGCCGCCCTGCCGCCGCCCCAAGCAGCCCAGGCCACCGCAGACGCTGCCCGGATCCAGCCGCTACCTGGTGGGTGATGTCGGGCCGCACCTCCCCGGGGTCTCGGCCGTTCCGCAGCAGTAGTGCCTTGTGCTTGTCACAGTTGAGGAGCTCGAACGTCTTCCCCACCTACGGCCAAACCACGGAGAGGTGGGCAAGGGCACCCGC
>NW_010560497.1:0-8843 GCF_000687285.1 Phaethon lepturus | reverse complement strand
AGGGTGCAGTCAGCCGCCCTGGCCGCGCAGGGCCGGACCCCCAGCACGCTGGCGTCCGCCGGGGCTTCTGCTGATGTCGCTGCCTTTGGGCTGGGCTTTTCGTCCGTGTCGCTAACTCGTATCACTGAAACTTGCTCTTTTTTTCTCCCCACTACGTATAGTAGCATGTTTTCACACCCGGCGAGCGCTTCAGCGGCGATGTGATACGCAGTAGGAGCCAGAAAACATTTGCTAAGTGGAATTTATAAACATTGTGCACTAGAGATCAGCAGCGTCTTTGCGACCGTTCTTAGAGGTCCCGGCAACGAAACTTTATTCAAATGCTTAGAAAGGTATGGCCAGGCTCGGAGTCCTTGACTTCATGCCGTTGAGGACACGCGTTAAGTGCTTGGCCGTGCTAACGCACAGCGGTGTTTAAATCGTGAGTCTGATTGTTTTTTGTGTTGGCCAAACCCTTGTAAAATGTCTCGTTGCAATAAGGAGTGCAGCTCTTGTGTTTGCTAGAACTGCTTGCTGTCGCGCTGACGAAAACGCCGCTCGCAGCCCGCTGCTCTCACAAACTCCTGTGCCGTTTGTGGCTCCCCCCCCCGCTCGGGGCTCGCGCTGTATTGGGAATTGCAGCTGCTGCAGGTAACGAGGTGATGCCAACGTATACAGCGGGGAAGAAGAAGTGGGATGGAATAAATCATGCAGTCATTAGAGGGAAAACTTAATTGCGGGAACTCTGCAGTCTTTTCATTTAAAAGAAAAAAAAATGCAGTATTTTGGGCTGTAGAGGAATCAGCTGTTCTATTTTTAGGAGATCAGATATTTGTCGGCTGGGATGTCTGGAGTGTTTTAACATGCGCTCTTTTTTTCTTACTTCAGCATTGGAGCTACCAAGTCAGAGAAGCTGCTGGCTCGGCTCGCGTGCAGTCTTCTTTGCAAATATGCTCTAGGGTTTTGTCTTTCTATTCTCCTGGCACCGATCTCTCCCATGCATGCAAGTGAACAGGCTTATGTCTAATGGCTGTTTGTATGTGGCAAGTATCCAGAGTAATCTTGATTAACTTTCTTCTTCAGCACCATCCTGAAAGTGAAGATCGTATTCTATGGAAAAACGAGCAAAGAGAAGAGCATGGGCAAAATCAATTTCTCTCCAAGAAGCGTCTGGTACCTGAGGAGGACTAAATAATTTTTCTCCTCTCATTGACCCTCACTGTGCTGTTTTTAAAACATCTCCATTTTAGTGCCTTGAAATTGCAATTAAGTTGTAGTAATTTAAGATTATTGCAAGAGTGCAAAGGGCAGTAGCAGCTCTTTAGAAGTCTCATCTCAACGCTTAATGCTACTCAGTCAGGGGGTTAAATGAGTTTCCTCAATGTGAGTACTTAAAGTAACTAAATCGTAAACAAAATTTATACTGTATTCTGACAACTAATAATCTATTTAAATTGCATTAAAGTATGTGTGTGAAAATTTAATTAAAGACAGAAATACTGTCAAGCCCTGTAAATATCTTGACAGATCTACTGAAATGGAACCCGTATCGTAAAATATTTACATATATCTGATAGGCTGCACTGTTTCTGGGAGTGCTATTCTGAAACTAATTGTGGGCTTTTTTCCTCCCAGTTTCCCGTTCGGTTGCAACGGTCTCGGAAAGCGACACAAATAAATACACAAAACGTTTTATTCGGATGATTCTCCAGTGTATTGTTTACTGCTAATCGCGCTCTCTGTACAATACTTGTCACTGTTGTGTTTTTATTGGAAGTGCCTATTCCCTCAACAAGTTAGTTTAGCGATGCTGTTAATTCAGACGTACGCCGAAGACGCAGGCTCCGTGTGCGGTGGGATACTGTTGAGTAGGATTTGCAGCGTGGCAGCACGTAAGTCAACTTTCTTCTAGCAGTCTGGCCCAGAGCATGGTGCTGCAGGGACTCTTGCCCTGTTGTGACTGTTGATTTAATTATTTTTCAGGTAGAAAGCGCTTACAGCCTTTTTTTTTTTTCCCCAAATTTTTTGAAATACTTAGGGAAGCGTTTCCCGGAGCGCTGGTGTGTGCACTCGCTGCGCAGGGCCCTTCTTGCTGGTGCAACCCCAGCGCATCTGCTTTGCGGTACGCGGTCCAGGGCGCTTTCAAGGTGAGGAACGCTTTGCCCTGGGTAGAACTGGGTCTGGATGAAACGTCGGCTGAGCTTTGGTCCGTCTTAGAACCCACCCGCTGGGGTTCTGCATGCGGCCGCAGGCAGGCGGTTTTGCGGGGAAGGCGCAGGGTGAACCGCGCGTTCTCACCGCCCGGTCACGGGTCGGGGCGAACTCCCGGCTCGCTTTGGCTGGAGTGTACATCCCTGGAGCTGCAGGGGCGCAGGAGGAGGGTGAGGATTTGGGCACGGAGAGAAGGATGGGGTGGGAGCGTGGTGCTGTGTGTGCTGGGGAGCCTGGGCCGGGCACCTGGGTGCTGAGCACCCACAGCCCCAACCAGTTCGGCAGGTTGGCTGGAGCCTCTAACGGCATCGTTACGTTTTCCCCTCTTCGCCAGACATTTCCTTTCATGTTGGATCCGAGTTTTAGCTGTACTTCCCGATCAGTCTTGTCATCTTGTTGCAAACAATTAGGGTCAAGTGTCTTTCCTTGGGCTCTCTGCAGTCTTCGTGTTGGTGTCCCTCCCCCAGCTCTGAGCCTAAGCTGTTTGTTCATTAATTAGTAGATTGGGCATATTAACACGTCAGTAAACTGGAGTAGTCAGACTTCCCAAGGCATCTCGGGAAACCCTCTCTGGTTTTATGTGACCGGACATGCACTATTGCTGATTTAGATAGCGCAGCCGATGATGCCAAAGCGTTGTTAAGAGAGAGATAAATAGAGAGCGCCCAGCAGTAAGCAGAATGTCATGTCTCTATTAAAAAGCTTGTGATAAAGGAAGATAAAATGGTGAGGGGGGATTGCTGGTGTGTTCAGAGCAGCCACTAAACATCTGATCACAAAAATCGATGCCGAATTCCCCTTCCTGCAAAACGCTTGCCCACAGAATTAATGTCTGAGCCTGGGTTTGATTGCAGCGAGCGGTGGAGCTCTGAAAGGACTTTTGTTCTTGCCAAAAAGGCAGCCGGGGGTTCTGGGGGATTCAGGAGCTGTCTGAGCCGGGATTCAAACATCCCTCCCCGCTTCCCTTTGAAGCGGCTGCCCTTCTTCCGCAGCGGCGCGGTGTTCCCGGGATGCTGATGAAGTTGTTCCAGGCTCGCGCCGGGGCTCGTTGCTCCGTGCTGCCTCGTACCTTGATTTCCCTGGCGTCGCAGCCGCCTGCGTTTCTGATGGAAAGTCGGTTCCTGTCCGGAGGTCAGTCCTCGGCTTCACGGCAGAATAACAACGATGCAGATTTTTGTATATTTGAGTTTTTTCTTCTCAGCCGGGTGCAGAGGCTGCTCTGCAGAAGTGAAAAATGTAACTGATTATAAAGAAATGAGTGTTTGCAGCAGACGAGAGGGGAGCAGTATTAATTTTACCGGTTCTGTAATGAAACATGCAGTAAAACGTTAAATCATCACAGCCTTGTTTGCTGAAAGGATGTTAATCATTCCATTAAGAAGGATTAAGTAATTAACTGATATTTCTTTAGGAAGCAATGTCGGTTTTAAAAAGCATCTTCCTAGTGTCGCGCAGTGAGTGCGGAGTTTATGTTTCTCTTTCTGCTACCGGAGAGTTGGGAGGTGAGTGTGAGTGGGACACCTCTTCCCAAGAAACTTCTGGGAATGCCAAGGGAGCAGAAATAGGGTTGTTTGGGTTTTTTGGTTGGTTTTTTTTTGGCAACTAAAACGTGCTATTCTAATAGTCTTTCGATTGCAAGGTTGAATTCTGTCAGCTGGGCCCGTTGTAAGTCTTATTTCAGGAGTAGTCTGTTTGGGACTAAGAAGTTAAAACCTTCTTGAAGTGTTCATCTTGGTACTTGCATTTTAATTTTTTTTTTTTAATAATAGCTTTTATGTTGTAATGGTAAGCTTGCTGACAGTGAGTCATGAACTCTATCTTCCATGAACCTCATGATAAATTTTTGTTAGCCAGTCAGGCAACTCGCTTAGCTCATCCAGCCCAGTTCCCACGTTGTAAACTTGTGCTGGAAAGAAAAATTCCATTAAAATCGGTGGTGTCAATCCTCCTTTCCTCCGATGGGGAAATCCCCGCAAAAGCAGTGGCAGCGCAGGGGCCGGGGGGCATCATGTTGCCGCTCCCGGCGTTGGGCTGTTGGGAGGACGTCGAAGCTGGATTTGGACCAGCCGGGTCCGGGGTGGGATGTGGCCGGCGAGGCTTTTGACGTTGGCTGACGCTCAGTAAGGTCAAAAGTGCATTTTGGAGAGGGTGCAGATGGAGGAGCAGGTGGGCAGAGGAGAACAATGCCAGTATTTTTCACCGTTTCATTTTTGAGGGGTCAGGTTGAAGCCCCCGGACAGCGAGAGGTGCAGGGGCTGGGGAAGCACCTCTGTTAGCGCTTCCGCACCCTGTGCTCCCCACCTCCCCGCCCGCCGTCCAGGGCTCGACCCGTTGTTTTTGCCGCGATGGAGGACGCGGAATTTGTCATTAACCTGGTCAAATTGCTGCTGTTTCTCATATAACGGCCCCAACTTCTAATGTCGCAGGTAGCGATACTGAAACTAGACCCAAACCGAAATTCTCTGTGAGTGATGTGAATTCTGCCTGGCAAATGTCGTCACACCGCGGCACCGATTGCGTTAGTATTGATACTTTCTGCTTTCATAACTGCTCTGCTTCTCAAATAGGGCTCCTTCAGACAGTCTCATGCAAACTCTGTTGATCAGTGTCCTGTAAATTATTCCCCCTCTTGGGTGAATTTCATCAATAGATGTATTTCCATGTGTAGTATATGAGAGAGCTGGATTTTGCTTCGGTTGTGTGGCCTAAGCCCCAAATACCTCCATGGAAATCATGGGAACTTCCTTGGGTGGACTGGGCTTAAAAAAAATCAACCAAAAAAACAGTTTGGCTCAGAGAATAAAATCTTTGAATATTCATGCGTGTGACATATAATAAGAATCTATCTGGATGTCTGTACAGAACATCATAGCCTGTATCTACCTTAGCAGATTTAAAGGAGAGATTTTTCTCAGTAAGTTTTGCAATAATAATAATAATAATAAGTTAACAACTTCAGTAATTTCTTTTAATCAGAGAGTTATGTCAGGGGCCCTATCATGTTCTGGTTATTAAATGAGTCTGGGACAGGGAGGCTCTGAAATAGCTTGTAGGAAATTGTTTTTGTTAGTTTTAAATGACATGCCTGTGCACCGATGTTCAGATAATGTATGTTAGGTCTGTTAAGCTCCCGAGCTGTACGTTTGGAAAAGTGAAAATGTATTTTTCAGTGATACATTACTTGATACTTAAAAGGCTTTGAAAGAGGAATTTCCAAAGTATGCAGCAAAATTATTGTTTGTACAAGTATTTTTTTTAAAGTTATTCTCTGGCTAACCCATCTGAGTTTTCTGAAGGCCAGGAGTGTAAGGAAACGTTTCTAATCCATCATTTCAGTTACAGGATTTAACTGAGAATGGGAGGAACCCATCTTTGTATATTTTAGCTGATGTCATACTGTGCACATTTGTTCTGTTTTTTCTTCACTGCTATAAAAGCAGTATCTACAGCACTCAAAAAATACCGTTTCATAAAAGTTGAAACGGGACATTACCTGTGAATTAAACTAAAATACCTTAAGCCTATCCAGCATATTCCTAGCATCAAGCAGTCGGAGAAGACTAGGTATTTCCTATTTATTTTTCAGATTGGCTGGAGTATGGTCTTTCCAGAAAAGGGTCCTTGGCCGGTTGAAGGGGAAATCTGATTTTTCAGCGAGTGCTTTATATTTACCAAGGAATTCTGACCATGCAGATGTGTGTTGTGTGGAAATGGAAATTTGTTAACCAGGATTTTTAGGCGTTATGACCGATGCCGTTAGGTAGAGGCGCGCTCACAGAGAGGTAAACTAGTAAATCTGAGCGAACTGAAAAATGGTGGCTATAGGCGTCTGGCTCTGTTATCAAACTTGCTGCATAAGCCAGAGTTTATGCACTGTGATAATGCTAATGACCAGCAGAGCCAATGATGCATGACTGGAGGAAATCAGTGGTATAATCGGAGAAAGTTATCAGGTTTTTGTCATTAAATATTAGTGATAAATAATACACTTAATTTTGAGTAGATAGAACGTATTTAATTCTGATGTGGAGAGTTTCAATTTAATAAGGGGCATTGCTGAGTAAAATGATAATCTTTTGTAATTTAAAGGGAAAATAAAAATGCATTTGTTTCAGCATAATCTCCTGGCGGCCACCCTCCAGTGCTGTTTGTCTTCACTGGTGTCTGATAGCGAGGAATCTCTTTGCAGCTGTTTGAGATGGCTGTTTATAGCAGGGTTATCTAAGTTATTAGTTTGTGGAACACAAAACTAATTACATGAGACCGGAATCAAAGGGAATCTGTTTAGTATAAACTAGGTATCCTCATTCTTTTTCTGCTTAGAAGTGTGAATATTGCAGCAAATCCAAACTGTGTGCTCCATGCAGTGGTTCCCCGAGGAAACAATCCGCCTGTCCAGACTGTAACAGGAGGAGAGGGGCGAGGACAGAAGACACAGATAGTTTAGATCTTGTTTTGCAAGTTATCTTTTAAGTCAGTGGGAGAACAAGGAAGAAAAGTACAGCTTAAACTGAAGTTAGAGGGATATTAATAGTTTCTATAAAGGACAGTTTGCACCAGGAAAAAAAAAAAAATCTGGTTGGCTTTTTTTAGTGAAACAGGCTAACACCCCGTGTAAATCTGTGTCATTAACTGAAGAAATGCGTGATTTTTAGAGCATCGCTTTTCCTCCTGTGGGCCCTGGCCTGCGGAGGCTCGTCCCCGGGGCGGGCGGCAGATGCGGTACAGCAGCTACCTTGGGGAGACGTCGCTTGCCGGCTGCAGGACCTCTGCCTGTGACAGCCCGCGGCCCCGTTTAAGCAGATACCGCCAGTTTTGCCCAGCGAGTGGCTTTGTAACGTGGCCAGGATCTTCCCACCACCCGTCGGAGTCGTGTTCGAACGCAGAATCTCGGCTCGGCTTTCCAGAATTAGATGGCACAGTGAGTAAACACAGCGTACTTGCCAGTTCTCACATCCTCTTTTGCAGCGAGTATTGCAGCAAATCCTGCAGGTTTGACTCATCTCCGAAGTTCTTCACTGATCTGAAACAAATCTTGTCTGACTTTTGAGAAAGAGCTGGAAGTCTGGCTGCGGGTCCCAAGCGCACAGACCTTCTGTACGTGAATGCAGTACGCTTGAGTCAGCCTCTGCGTAAACTTGGGCAGCTCTGAGTAGCTTTAGCTGGAGTTAATGTGCCTGTATCTAAGGGTAAAATTTGGCCTGCAGTCATCCTTTATTGAAAGCTTTATGGAAATACTTTGTTCTCGCTACGCACAAATATTTACATTTTGATGGGAAGATTTTTTCCCCTCCATTTCTGTTGTGTTTTTTTCCCCCCCTGCGCTATGTCATAAGCACAGGGAGGGGGTGGAAGGTATTATGTACAATGCCCTGTCAGTTAAAAAATTATATTCAGGTTTTCAGCTGGTATTTCTCATGGGTCCGAAAGAAAAAAAAAACAAACCTGCCTGTATTGGAAGCACTGTCTACTTGTCTGATTGCAGCGGTCGGTCTGGGGTAGGATGGGGATTCTGCTTAATGCCATGGGTAGACTGGAGAGGGAAGGGCATACAGAGCAGAAAACTTTCCTGGGTAAATAAAAGTAGTGTCAGCCCCCGTTTTAAGGACAGCATGTCTTAATGTTTCTGTTCATTGGCGTTGAATCGCCTCCGCATGTCAACCTCTGCCTGGTAGATGCTCCCAGCAGATTGAGGAGGAGGACACATTGCTCTGCAAGTGCATTACAATGGTCCACACGTGTGCCGTGACTCAAGCGTGCTCACAACTTCATGACGTGTATCAAATGAGAATTCTTTCCTTGGAAAGCCGTTATCATCTTTGGTTTTTTTTCCTCAGATGAAGGCTTTCACAGACTATTTGACAGTGTGCTTGGTGCTGTACAGAATGAGGGCTTGGTTCAGCCTTGCAGCTAAGTAGATCTAATCTGTCCGCTTGTCCCTGGGCGCTTCCCATCGTGTCCCCTGCGCTTCAGCTGACTCTGCCTGACCAGAGGGTGAGGCCGCGCGGGAAGCTAGACCGGCAGAAAACGAACTTATGCAGGAAAAAAATGTTTCCTGCCAGCTGAGCATCCTCATTGGAGTCTGGAGGTCAGAGGAGGACCCGAGGGGGTCAGGGCCTTGATAAGTCTCTGGTCTCTTGGTTGGCTTCGCTGCAACGTGAAGGCTCTGCCAGAGGCTTTGTGTCTGGACCTGCGCTTCTCCCTCCGGGCAGCGGAGTCCTCCCTGCCCAGCGGCCCTGCGGCCTGCTTCCAGCGGCGCTGGCTGACGGGACCACCCCGCCAAAGCGAACGCAAGGATGCGTTTTCATTTAACCGTTAATTTAACGGTGCTCCCGTAGTGCCAGGTACCAACGTCGTTGATGTGCACAAACTGAAAAACATGGTGTTTTCTTTGGGTTTTCTTCTTCCCTGTCAGCAGTAGATGATGAGCTGGTCCAGAGGCTGGCTATTTTTGATAAGGGCACTGAGAGATACCCGCGTTACTAGCTGCTGTTGTTTCTTGCTGTTTTTATAGTAACTTATCTGTGCAATAAGCAAATGCAGCTGCACATAAAACTCGGATAAAACCGTGCCCAGCCTGCTAGCTAACTTTTGAGTTAAAGTTGATCAGAAAATACATGGCCAGAGCTCAGCGAAGGTTTGCACCGAAGAGG
>NW_010560496.1:0-1066 GCF_000687285.1 Phaethon lepturus | reverse complement strand
GCTGCCTTCCTGGTGCTGGTGCCCAGGAGCCTTTTGAGCTTTGTAAATCCTCAGGAAAAAAGCACAATTACAGCGCGCTTTGCCATCCCCTCTCCCAGGTTTCCTTCACACAGAAGCCAGGGTCGAGAGCCGCCCCGCTGCGCCCCTCGTCCCCTTCCTCCCAGCCCGCTCTCGCCCTCGTCTTCGCTCTGGTCCACAGAGTACCCCAGCCACTAAGTGCTCAACAAACGCCATATATTAAAAAAAGAGAGAAAAGCAGCAGCGGGGGGAGGGGCAGTAATAGATTTCCGTCAGGATGTGCCTGACCTGTTTTTTTCAATTTCAGTAATTAGAAAGGCAGTGGGCCTGTAGGAATTATTCATAAACTGCAGGAGCTGTGCAGTATACATTTATGTTAAACATGTCAAATCCGATTGAAATCATGCCTGCCAGCACCATACTCCATAAACACACTTTTCTGCAACAATTTCCCAGCTCTCGGCAGCCCATTAATACCTCCTTTAATAGCAATCTACCACGGATTCGAATCAGGGACGCTCCATTGCACTAATTGCTCTGTGTTAGGTGAGCATCATGGATTAAAAAAAAAAAAAAAATCATTAAAAAAAATAAAAGCCCTTCAGGCTAGTCCTCTAGAAATATTTCATTTCAATCTATATTTTAAGTAGAGTTTGCTTCTTGTTTTTGTGGGAAAAAATCTTGTATTCTACATCTTATACAACTGACAGTACATTAAGTCTCTTTCGTAGCTGGGTCACTGCAGATGAAGTGCTTTTCTCTAGTCGGAAAATACATATAAGCCCCACCTCAAATCTGGATAGTCTCGTACGGATCTACCCCGGTCTGATTCAGGCTTCAGCTGGAAACCGATGTGCTGAATATTAATCATTTACATCCTGCCTTAAAAATGGAGCCGGCAACAGCCACGGTTTCTTTCCTCCTTGCTGGTTTGCTTGCGATAAACCTCACGTTAGGCAGGATGAGACAATCGCTAAAGCTCAGCTGCCAGGGAGGCGGACGGCTCTGGGGCAGAGGGACGCGGGCAGGGCAGCGGCAGCCCCGGCGC
>NW_010560495.1:0-1195 GCF_000687285.1 Phaethon lepturus | reverse complement strand
TTTGCGGGGCCCGCAGCTGCGGGTGCAGCCGTGATGCTCTGACGCGCCACGCTCCGTCACGCAAGTCCATGAGCCCCGGGGGCAAAGCTGCCTGGCGGCACGAGCCTGCGGAGACCATCTTCTTGGGTCCCTTCCAGACCGGGTCGGTGCACCAGCCTGTGCAAAACAGCGCGTGAGAGGCTGAAGGTGCGTCCCAGTCCCTCTGGGACGTCCACGGTGCGGCAGACGGGCTTTGCTCTTGCGGCAGGCTTTTCGTTACTGACCGCCGACCCGCGGCAGCCTTTTCGTTACTGACTGCAGACCACCGAGCCAGCCTGGCTGGTCACAGCCTCCAGCAGGGACCTTTCACGTATAGGAAGGCTGGCTGCCTCTTTCGCTCGTGCTTGCAGGATTTTAACAGGACTCGACTCTCACCTGGTTAGAACCTGCCAATTTCAGACCATTCTGTCATTGGAAAATTGTTCATTGTCATGGATAAGTCAGAATTAATGTTCTGTGGCAGTGGGAATATGGTTCAGTACAGGGTCAGTGGTGCTGACTGGTAGCCTAAGGCTACAGGCCTTGACCTAGGGTCCAGCCTGTGAGGGCTAGTACAAGTTCCCAAGGCACCGTTCTTAGTTTCTCATATATTCTGCAAGTATTACCAAGAAATAAAAATATACAGGACTTAGGCAAATCCAAAATTCCACAAAACGCCTTTTGTACTGTTTTGCAAAGCCACGTCAGTCTGTCTTTCATGTAAAATATCCTCGGTGTTTTGCTGGTTCCAAAGAAAAATGCATTTGAAGCACTAACTGCAGTAACTAGTAAATAAAATTATAACTGCTTACTGAAAGAAAAAACACACTGAAATGATGTAAGGGCAGAGCTGGTACAAAAAATAGTCTTCATTACAGTCAAAATGACAGATGTGAAACATTATGCCAGTATTTCCTCAAGGGTAGCACTTAAGGAGTTCTTTGCCTACAGAAACGTATCACAGAAGGTTTGTATCAAAGTAACGCTAGCCCAGGTTATTTGTGCAAGAGGAGATAACCATCTCTTTTTGGAATTTCACAGATGGGCTTATCAGATATGAGAAATACGGCACAGAAGTAACGAGAGCCTTGAAAAGATGCTCTCTGTGCCCGTGCCTTTCTCTGGAGCGCACGGTGTCCTGAGGGGACGCCGAACCCGCAGCTGTTTGCACTAAGAG
>NW_010560494.1:16510-47211 GCF_000687285.1 Phaethon lepturus | reverse complement strand
TTAAAAGTCAATTGTCTATCATCTGATTTTAAAAGCAGATACAAAGGACTCTTTAGCATCAGACTACTAACACAAGTATGCTGTCATACACTTGGAACTGTAATGATTACTTTGCATTATGCCAGTGCCTGTTTCATTGAAAACATTTGATTTCCAATGACATATCGTGAGCAGTAAGACATCACATCCACTAAGCCACTATATGAAAGCCAGCAGAATTTTCCCCTTTTTTTCTGAGATGGAAGTGCCTCCTCTAGCATTCACACCAACACCACCACAAATCCCAGTCATTAGTATGTGAAGGTATGTCTATATGGACATGAACGTTCATCTTTTCATTTCTAAAGGTTTATCCATAGCATCCACTAAAAACAACACCAACAAAATAACAGAAATGGTCCAGCAGTTTCAAATCAGACCTTGGGGGTGAGTTGGCAGCTTTCCTTTCAGACTGTGGGAACGTTATGAGGTCAAAAGAATTTTTTTTTGCCAGTTCCTTGGCCTTACAATAGCATACCTGATATTGCTACATCAATAGAGGCCCATCCTCCTGTCTCTTTTATTTAAATTAACATGCAATAGTTCGCAATGCACACAAAACCCAGTAGTTGACAGAAGTGTTATCTAATCCAAAAATACCAATAATACTGACAGGTAAGTATAGCTCTATCTTTACTTCTCATTACTATGCAGTAAAACCCATAGTACAAATAATATCTGAGATCTCAGGACCAATGTACTCTACATATACAATGTAAGTTAAGGATGGAGGGAGAGCTCAAGTACTACATATCTTTGCTTCAACCAGTTTAAGTTAGGTATTTAATACACAATCTTGGAAAAGATTATGTGTTTAGTAATAAACCCCAACTTTCATTAGGGGGATTATTGTATTTTCTATCTTCGCATCTACTGCTTGATTCAGCAGGGGAAATAAATTAGCTCTATGAGAGGATTGCCTCTCTTTAGTTGCACAGGTAATTAAGTATGAAAGAAAAAAGTATAATAATTTTTAAGTTCTTTTAAATAAATTTTCTTGATTTGCTACCATCAGCTCTCCCTAGAGAGTAAGATTTTGGCATGCCAGAAACAGCAGACACAAACACAGATAAGAACCAGAATTCTTAGTTGCTAGTTTAACAGCTTGAAAATGAGAAGGTGATCCCATACAGTTATACGCCGTGTCTCACCTTTCTAGAACTCCTCAATACCCTACAGGTTTGAGGCTATTGGAAGATACGCAATTCTACGGACATCACAAGAAATCTTTTCTTATGCGAATCTTCACTGAATGGCAGCACTCATCCTACAAGTGCCACTTTGCAGGCATAAGGACTGCGGAAGAGACTTATATGAGCATCTCAAACCTCCATGAGGTTATCAAAACCAGAGAAAGCACATTAGAGGGAAGTTGTGGAGCAGACAAGATTTCATTGACAATTTCCTGTCCAAAAGAGTAGGAAAGACTTTTAAACTGTCTTTTATTTTATTTTTCTTATTTCTTAAAGAAAAAAAGAGACAGACAATAAACAGCAGAAATGCATCTGTAGACAAGTAGGAGGCACACTAAAGTTACACTGTTTTTAAATGCAAATAAAATTACAGAAGCTACAAGGAAATACATCTAAACTCTTTCTGTAAATGGACAGTGAAGCATTCATATTACTTGAATTATTACTTCCTTTGTGCAAAATCTCCCTCACTGCTCGGACAATCACTATTCTTTTAAACACAGCAGCATGGCTGGAGTTACTGAAAATCCCTTTATAGAAGAAAGGAAAACATGGAATTGGGAAACTCTTATTTGGAGAGCATTCTCTTAAGAGTAGTAGCTTATCTTTACACCGCAAAAGAAATACTGAATATTTGTAAAAGATGTTAAACAAGTTCCTGTTAACTCATGAATGCAGTGTGGATCAGATTCCCTCCTGCTAGCATGGGGGTGTGCGAAAAGTACCTGCAAGAGGGAATTCATCTCAGTGAAAAATAATACTGCCATCTGTGCTCCCTCAGGGCTTCAGCTTTCAGTTGGTGCCAGAGGCTCCATCACAGTCTTGCTGGCAGAGGGTGTCTTGTGGAGGTGATGAATCAGTACATTTTCCAGCTTCCCAGGGTAAAGTCTGTCTCCAGACAGAGATGGGTGTATCTCCAGGTCCTGCCAGCTGCTGCTGACTGCTATGTCCACCACCAGCTGAGCCTACACCCTCCGGCACCTCTCCTACTTGCTTCATCCAGCTGGTGCTTCATATCCTACGTTTTCCTACAATGACTAACTCCACAGCAGAGGTGACATTAACAGATTACACAAGAGACTCATCCAGTGCTTCTCCAGAGATTGCAGCCCATAAGTCAACAATCCTTGATTTAAACCGAGAGCAACAAACGAGTCAGAATCATAGCCTAACTCATGTGTTCTGCATAATAAATAGACCAGGTACAAGGCTGGCAGCCAGTAGCTCATAAATTTGAGTACCACCTCTGATGCCTCAGAATTTATAGAAGTTTTGGATGTGTTTGCCCCATGCAAGTGGGAAAGCAATGTTTAGAACTCAGTTTTATTTGTTGGATTATGTTAGACATATAAATCCCTACTTTAGTTCTCTGTAATGTGTCATATCTACAGAGAGCCATACAACAGGCCAGAGGTCCATTAGCACCAGTGAATACTAGAAGTTTCCAAACAACTTTTAATGGACAGTATAACAGTCCTTGTCCTCCTCAGTTTCCCTGTTTGTAAGATAAGGTAGTGTATGGATACTGAATGAAACTTTTAGTTCTATTGTATTTCATCATTATTGAATAAACATTTTTCGGTCATTTGGGGGTTTTTTTTGGATTCTTTGGTTGGGTTTTTTCTTAGTTTTTAAACAGAGAATCTTTTCTGCAGGTAAAGGTTCGAATTACTGTTTAGATTTAACTGCAGCATTAGACACCTTACCTCTCAGATTGGATCTCTACATTTACACATGTATTTTCCACGCGGGGTCACTAAATTAAGTGGATGGATTTAAGAAAGTGTAGGGGGTTGTCAGTCCTTGGCTAGTTTGTGGAACCAGCTCACATACCCACTGAATATTGAGTGGGCATGCAAATTAAATAGCATTATTCCACATTTGTATTGTTCTCACTTTAGTAAACCCTGAACACTATGCAGTCTTCCCCTTTAAAACATAACTCCATTTTCATATTAAAGTTAGCACTTCAAAAACAGTTTTCTCATTCAGTATGAACACTTCATAATTACATTTTTCTAAAAAGCTGTAATAAACTTTATTTAAGCAAGTGCTTCCCATTTTATTGCCAACCCCAAACATTGTTCATTTGCAAGCACAAAGTGTCCTCTTGACACGATAATGAAAGTGCATTCATACATGTCAGCTGGAGCAATTATGTACTTCAGAATTATACGCAACAAGTATTATTCAGTCTTTTCTGCTGACATTTTCAAACATGACATGCATATTAAAACTAACACCTAAAGTGTGAACATAGTTCACTTTAACCGCAGATTTCCCAAATCTCTCAGAAATTTGGGCACAAAAATCTTTTTATATAGAGGCCATCTAATTCCATAAACATATTCAGACAGATTTGCTCTTGTTCAATTACCTCTCCAGTACCTAACACAGGAAGAAACAAGGAAAGAAGAATCAGAAGAGAGTCCTGGGCCAGTATTAAGATATACCAGTGTCTCTAGTGGTCTTACAGAGTAGTGGGCACACAGGGTGAACCTCCATTCCCTTCACATGAGCCATCTCCATTTACAGAATCACTTAACCTATTCTTCAATAATGCTCGTTGCCTGGGCTTGCAGCCCCACCAGAGCTGGCCTGGATGGGAACTGCTAGACATCTCTTGGAGCACAGAGTTTGCTGCAATAATGCTGATTTATTGGAAGAAAAAAAATTACTTCAAAACTGGATTTTAAAAGGACACTTCCTTACACTCCTGAGCCGCCTCAAAAGTATTTCATCCTCAGAAGAGTCACAGAGGAAAACTTGGCTGATTTGTTTCCTTTTATTTTAATTAGCTTCCATTTTTTTACTTTTTTCCAGTGCCTCCAATTCTCAAGAAACCAAAATTAATGGAAAAACCCACCTAGCATTCTATAAAGTAAAACTCAACCAGTACAACCACAGCCAGGCTGCTTTAGATGGAACTCACAGTTGCAGAATCAGTTGTCCCAGGGCCCTACTTCCCCGCTTGATATGTCACTAATTGTACCTTTGATTTTCTGTTTTACAGACCTGCTATGAGGATCACCCATCATCTACAAAGTACTCTGTGAACCTGAACTGAGATACATAGGAAAATTGCCAGTCTTCTGTTCAGTGCGTGTGGAATGACAGATTAGGGTGTGCTTGCTACCAAAATGCATTCTTGCAGGACAGAATGCATTCTACCACACAGCAGGTGGTACAACTTAGAACTGCTTATCTCTCCTTCATCTTGCGCATCCTCTAGACCCAAACAAAACAAATTAAACTTACAAATCTCAGTGTCTTGCTTAAATATCCAGCATGTAACTTCATTGTTACACCACACCAGTGTGAAGCAAGAACTGGTTTATCTTCGTGTCAAGGAACAAAGAAACAGGGATTCTCTTTGTAACAGATCATGAGAACTAAGAAACTCAACCATAAACCGTTACAGACTTGCAATAGTACACAGGTCTTCAAGAAGCTTAATAAGACCCAACTTTCTTGGTACAGGGTCAATAAAATAATGATACAGCAGTTAAGGCTCAGAAGCATTATAAGAAACAAAAAACCCTAAAACAATTTATACAGAACTATGCTACTGCAAGAATAACTGATTGACTGACAACAATGGGAGAAATCTCAGGTGAGAAAGATAAGTCAGATCCTAAAGTTATAACTCTAGTAAGTCTACTTATATACACCAATGAAAGCATAACGTACATTCCGACTCAGTCATGAACTATGGCCCTGCTCTGCCACACAGTTAGACCTGCTCCTGACATCTCTTCCACTGGAGCAATCCCACACACATGCAGCAGGTTTAGCAATTCTAGAACCCCGCCAGGTTGGTACATTCAGGACACAACACAAGATCAAGTTCATGTCCCCTCCCAGGAAACAAAACAGCCCAGAGAAGGCTGCTGCTCTCAGATCAATTCATGCAGCACAGCCCTGCTGCCCTCTTGTTCCTGAGGCAACTCGAGAGCAGACAGAAAGAAAATACCAAGGTCCAAGTCAAAGATATGCAGTGGAGCATAGCAAAGCACCCAATTTTCAGCCTGACTCTACCAATACCTCCTCACTGATTACTTTTAGGATTCATCCTTAGGTTAGTGGGCTGCAAAGTGGTCTCTAGCTGGACTGAAGGAGTTTAAATATTACCTTTGCAGTAAATTCCTTCTCAAAGAAAGTTTAATTTTTTTTTTTTTTTTTTAGGCAGCAGGCTTCAGTCCTAACATAACTCTCTCTTGCTTCAGTTCCAACGATTCCTTCTTAGTGCTGAGTTATGACCTTCAACTGTATTAATTTTAACTCTTTTTCTATTTTAACCTCTGTTTCCATTCTCACTGGAAGCAAACTCTGAAAATTGCAATTAGGATTGCAGGTCGAAAATGAAAAAACATCAGCACTTAAAATTTAATGCTTAATTTCCTCTGTGGGAACTCCAGAGGCACAGGTAATGGTTCATTGGAAACAAGTCATTAAGCCAAACATCTAAGGACAGAAATAATCTACAAAGCTCCTGACTTCTCATAGGCTCGTTTACAACAAGATTTGGCTTTGGAACAACTTATAGACTCTTTAGTGTTGTCTGCAATTACTTTCTTCATCAAAATCATTGTGAGAAGCAAGAACAGAATTACACCACATGCACACACACACACACACACACAACTACCCTGCATAAAATAATTATGTATCTGTCAGGGAATTGACTTTATCTTTCCAATTCTATAACATCCTAATTTTTTCAAGTATAGCAGGGAGGAAGAAAGCAATTGTGAGTGTAAATCAGAGAGATATGAAAAAAAGAGTCTCCAATTTTGATATACAGATCTTACACATCTGTGGGTCACATTATCTATGAAATGAGACTGATCCAACAGAACCAGCTTGATAGACGTCACACAAGACACAACAGAGAAGTGTCATTTATTTCCAGTGTGTCCTACTTGAAGAAAGCAGCTCTACTTATCTTGAGAAAAATGAAGAACAGTTGCATGGATATGTCTAGAACCATTACTGTTTATTAGCAAACTACTACCTCAGGATTTGGTTTGGGGAAAGTGTACGGCTCAAGGGAATTTCGAAAAATCCAACAGCTTCAATATGTGAAAGTCTTTATCTGTATTTAATTTCAAAAATAATAAAAACTATTATTAAATTAGTAATAGTAACAAATAGAAAATTATACGGAATTAAGCTACTTTGTTAGAAGTTAGCCAAGTCTAAAATACATAACTGCATTCACTCAAAGTCACTGATGTAATACTGCAGAATGTTACTGGAATGCACTATTAATGATCTCAACTACAGGGCTATTGCATATCTACTGTTTATATTGAGTAGGAAATGCAAAGGTCTTTGCCCATCTGAAAAGCAGATCGTTCACATCCATTGGCAGTGATCTCCAACATCTTCATACATCACACACTGGTGAACAGCAAAGTGCCCCTCTCGCAGTGGATATGTGAAGAAGTAATAGCTACCTAAGTATATTTATTTGCATTTGCTGCAGATGATCTGTAGGTCTGCCATGACACTAACCATAACCCACTATCACATGAACAACTCTCAGCTGTCAGCCAGAATAATTTTTTCCTGGTTGTTAGATGCACACTCAGATCTGACTTATCCACTGCATCATCAGCATACTCCATGGAAGAAAAGATTTTAATGAAGTTTTCCTGAAGACGACAAGCGGAAAGTGCCAAAAGAAATGAAAGCTCAGTCTTCATGTATTGTTTTGATTTCCACCTCTGAGTAAATATTTGTACCACCACAGACTGGTGCATCTAAGCACCAAACTCTCCTATTTATCAGTCGGTCAGCCTTATGTACAGAAAGCCACAATGCAAGGTCCCCTGGGCTGTCTTTGAAGCAATCTTAACTTGATGTAGAGATGACATCCATGGAAAAGAGAAAGAATTTTATCTCTTTGAGAGCTCAGTGCTTGAACTCTGTTTAAAAGCCAACAAAAAACACTAAAACCAAGCAACACAAAACAGCCTGACAGCAGTGCCAAATTGTACTGAGCTATACGTAATAGGTTTGTGATTGGAAGCATTTTTCACCATGGACATAGATTTGTCCTTAATTTTATGATTTTCACTGTGCTAGAGACTCCTGACAGTACCATCTTTTCCATTAAGTTGGTTGTTTTTTCAAACATGTTTCTTCCCTGGCAAACTTACCTCTAGAGGCACAGTCAGGCTAGTGGGAAGTCTTAAGTTTTTGCCAATATATTTACAATTTGAAAAGCTAAAATTAAAAATCTGCTGAGGAAAAGATCATTTATCTGCAGGCATAAAATAACTATATTAGATATACTTAGATTAGGGTAATAGCAAACCTAAGAAGAGTTGTCTTTTCTTCCATACATATTAACACTTTATGGGATCCAGCAAGTCACTTGCTTTATACAATATGTGAGACTCTGCACTTTAAAGCACATTAGAAACTAAAATTATTGTTTCTAAAATAACTTAAGATGCCCTAGACATAAATTCATGCTCATGCACCGTTCAGTAAAGGTTTAGTGAAACCTGTGAATCTAGGACATGACAGAGCTACCATGCACATGTAGCACAGGTAAACCACAGGGTTAGCTCACTTCACCACAGCAGTAACAGCTTTGCTGTGTGTACTCTCACCAAAGCGGATGGCAGATCTGTAGGGTGTGCTCAGAGCAGGCCAGCTACTGTCCATGAAAAACACCATGAAGGCATTCAAGCAGAAACTAGACAACGCCAAGATTTCCGGACTTCCCCTAACCTACAGCCACAGAAAACCAGCATGGACCATGCTGAAAGATCCTCAGAAATCCTGGTCAAATACTGTCAAACTGAAAATCCCATGCTAGTATAATTTCTCACATCAAGAAAGATGACATGTCCAGGAAAGCCAGCAGTACAGTAGCCTTGCTCAAAGCAGTCCACGCATATTTGTCAGAACTAACTCACAAAGTCAACATAAGACAATTGAAAACATAGGACAAATAATCCAAAATTAAACTATTGCATTCAATTCTGCCACTAACAGAATTACAGTACCATGTTATCATAATTGAGTACCATCATACCCTGTTATAATTCAACAATCTGAAGATGGGAAATGCAGATGAGCTAGAGCAGAGACTTTCCTTCTTCCATGAGACCGAGTTGTAATGGACAATAAAACTAGAATGTGATCTAAACATCCATGGAGTCATTTAGATCATCAGCAAAAGCTTCAGAGTTCTCCACTAAGATAGAACAAGTAGAGATAATTTTATGTGAATAGTCTGCATAACAAAATGTCATCTGTCTGTTAAATTAAGGTATTCAAGATTTCTACTAAGGCTGTGATGTAAAGTAGAAGACAGAATACAAGGAACTGATACTTAACAATAATTGCATTAATACAATTTACTTGTATTAATAATGTGAAAGATTACAAAGTTTTTCAGTCCCACATTCAGAAGTGATCAAACATCTACATCTTCTCTTACTATTTTTATCATCCATACTTCATTGCAATATAATTTTGTTACATTCCATCAAATGGCATGAAAAGCAGTTAAATCAGACAGACCTTTCCAATAATCCTCTAAGCTACATGTTTTTTAAGATTATTTGTCCCTGAAGAAATCCTTAGCTTTTTTTCCCTCCATCCCCTTTTCAAAATCCCTTATGCTCAGCTCAGTAGAAGGCAAAGGGTCACTGATCAGAGCAAAACTGCTGTAGTTGTATGGAAGATGCTGATGGTAAAATACGGTTCACTTGTTGAAGTATATTGAGATGGGACAGCAGGAAATTAGAAACATTCCACCTGTCTGTTTCTTGAATCACTTGGCTCTTTACAAAGCTTTCTTCATGACTTCTTTATTATGTTGTTCTTTTTGCCTTTGTATTCCCCAGTGGAGACACATTTCTAGCCTCATTTCAGTAATGTCAAAATAATTGAATCAAAACCAAGAACGAAGTATTACAAAAGCTGTGTCTTGATGAATTTATTATGAGAGTAATTGATAAGAGTTCTTAAATTTCCCAATAGGCTGCTCAAGTTCAAAAACCAATCAGAAGGCATATAGAAAAACACACACAATGATATTAATACTGTCTTCACCTTTCCCAAGCACTCACCCTTATCATATATAAATCTACACAAAAGGGACTGCAGCAGATGCTTATTGTTTTACATTGTTACCAAGTCAATTATTCTACCTTAATGCCTGGTTTCAACCACTGTAAATCAGAAGTGATTCCACTAAAAGCAACAGTGCCAGGTCATGTGAAACTGAGAAAGGAGAAATAGGGCTCCTGGCCTTGAGAAAGTTAATGTGGAATATGCCTATATGGTACTAAAAGTGCATTATTTCATGTAGTTTGCTTTTACAAAAATTAATGAGAGTCCAATTCAGATCTTCTGGCAAAAATTAATGTAGAACACCATTTTGACAAGTCCAAAATACACTGATAATTTGTTGGTCTTACAAATGACATCAGGAAACTGATTGCCAGTTTCAACAGCTACAAGGATACAGAGTAATATTTAATGGATATCTGTGCACTTGATTTTATTTACTTTTAAAGCCTATAATGCCTGCAAAATTCAAGAAGAAAAAGGAGATACCAATTCTCAACTATTCATTAAAAATAGCAAAAGGATAAAACAAGATTGCCTCTGTAATTTAGTGTCACACATCAGAAACCTTGTAGAAATTTCTCTGACATGCTCCTGTACTGAGACAATTATTGTTACGTCAAATGAATTAGTTACACATGGTCAAAATATGCTATATCAGTGGCCTAAATTTAGGATACTGGCCTGTAGCAGATTTTAGTTAAAAACAAATGTGCAATACAATTCTACTTTTGCAAGAAAATTATGGATGAAGAGGCCAGGAATACATAATTCACAATCTGTTAAAAGATTTTTTTAGCTGCCTAGAAGAGTATTTAAGACAGACTGCAAAATAGTGTTTAGAGGATTGGAAAAGCCATAGTGTTTTGAAAGAAATATGCTCACAATATTTGAAATGTATACTTATATTTTGTTTCATCAAAGTTTGAAAGAGAGAGAGAGAAATTTTATTGAGTTATGTAACCATTTTTCTGCATAATGGCTTATGCATGTAGTTGTATTCATATTACCTACAGTATTACCATTTGCCATGAGGAGCGAAAGAGAACATTCCTCTGAGATTTTTATACAGGGGAGCAACAATGCAGCCTGGCTTCTTGGCTTCAGCAGCACAATGCAAGCTGTACAGCCTACTGGCAGAGTGGTAATTTATGCCTATTCATATTTCTGTCTCTCTTTTCTGGGTTCTCTACAGCATAGGGTACTTTATAGCACATTTTAATAGAAGACATAGAAGTATTAAAAATGGGATAAAATGCTGGCCATATTTATGGAAAGAGATCATATGGATGACGGGAAGACCCAACAGATTCTGTTGTTAAGGGAATGGATTCTGTAATTATGGGAGACTCTCACTCCAGCCTTTCACTAAGACGTTTGAAATTCAGCCATTAGTATGGTGCTACCAAAACAAACGTCAGCGCAGCTCTAAAACATAATAGGAGATATATTCCCAATATAGATAGAAAGAGATTAACATCCCAAGCAAAGGTGAAACTAGATCCAAAATCTAGACTGCCTCCCATCCTAGTTACCCATATTTAAGCAAGAAAAACCTAATCTAGAACCAAAACAGAGAAGGGGCTCCAGGTGTTATGTCACCTCTTTTAAGAGAGGAAACTAAAATAGCTGGTAAAAAAACAAGCTGGTAAAAAAAAAACTTCTTAGTTCAGTTTGTGTTTCTTTACATATACAATTATAGAGACATGGTTATAATCTGAAAAAGTAAGTTTAAATTGAACAACACAAGAACTGCTGCTCTAGATAATGGGTTTATCATAAACATGGCTCCTAAAATGTGGAATTAAGCTGCTTAATCATAGTCCTTTTATCACTCAGAATATAAAGCTTTGTTTTTTTTAAATTTAACCTGATTGTAAATGTATCATCCGGAGACTGAACTCTCTACTTTGGAGCTTATTAAATTCTGATACTTCATTTCTCATAGGAACCCAACACTCATGGCACATCTTGACTTTACCCCTTCTCTTTAATTATAAAATTGTATTCAGCATTGCCTTTTGAAAACCATGATCTTTTGTACATCTCCTTCATAATTGTAACAAACTTTCTAGCCTCTCAGCTGACAAGCAACATTACAGGCCTGTCAGGTTTCCGGTGATAATGTCTTATTCTACAATTCCATATGAAAAGCTGTCCTTTGAGGATCAGACACGTACAATATGCACTGCTTCAATGTGTAAAGATAAGATTAAATTACAAGGAAGGCAATTAAATGCTTTTATTAATATGATCTAAGCATTTCCTGTGTTTACCCTGGTGTTATCATTGCCTACAACATTGAGAGGTGTATTTGTTTTGCTGACTAAAACATGAGCTGAAAACTCAAAAAGGGATTAAGGAACTGTTTTTCAAAGAATACAGTCCAAACTACTTTTGTTCAGTGCTTTTTTACCCTGATGTAATGAAAAATTCTGCACTTTAAGAGACAGATATCTGTATAGAAGAAACATCAATCAGCCTACAAACAAATCAACATGGATTAAACTCCTTTGAACTTTGTGGTTTCTGATAAAAACTGCAACTCACTTTATAGCACTAACAGTTTATTATTTCTCCTTATAAAATCATATTAACTTATCAATACAAATCATATTTATTTACCTTCATTTGGACATTGCATCCTATAACTAACCAAGTAACACTGTTTGATGGAAACAGAGAACCTCTCCAAGCTTAATAATTTTGTTTAGTACTAGGCAAAGTAAACTTATATAATGTCATTGCCCAGAGGCCACAGCTAGAAATGGCACTATAATGTACCTGGCACTGCTCAAATGCAGATACAATGACGACTCTCTCTTTTTTTTTTTTTTTTTTTTTTTTAAAGATTCAGGGAATCTTTTTCGTTACTAATACCTGTGATATTAGTCATGTAGCTTCCAAAGTAATAGAGGCAAGAAATTATCTGGAAATATCTCTTTGACTTTGCTAAAAGTTTGTAGGTGTTTGACTTAGTAGCCATGGGTATGTTACCCAGCAATAGTTCAGAAAAGAAATGAGAGAGACTAGAAAAAGACAATTCAACATACTGGGGAGAAAATAATTCAAAGGAGTGGCAGAAACGTGAAAGGCTTGCATACTGTTGCAGAGCTACCCAACCATAATTTTAACATATGCAAAGACAGTGTGGCAAACTGGAGCAATATCTGAAGACAGCCTCTGGTACAGCAGAGAAGGCAGAGCTGCTTCACTCACAATAGCAAGACAGACCTATGCCAAGTCTAATATGGTCTTTCCAGTACAGCACTTTTGTTTCTGAGCACCACTCATACCATTGAAAAAAGCTGATGATTTACAGAAGTCACTTGCCTCAGGGAAACAAAGGACTACATTTTTTCACATTGACTAGCACAAGTAGTCCTATTGCCTATCACAGTGCAAATAATACTGAGAATAACTAATAACCACAACTGACTTGTTTCCTAAATATTTAAGCATGTAAATTAGTCTCTGAGGGAAGTGTGGTCCACCACTGTTTGAGATATTTAAAGGTAGGATGCATAAAACACAAGAAAATGTTCTGTGGGGAGTAAGTCTATGTTTACAGGAGCATCAACTAGATTATCTATTAAAGCCGTTTCATATCCAGTAGATGAGTCTATTTACATGAAAGTTAAAAATGAGAAGTTTACTCAATCTTAGTGTGTTTTCTCTTCCAGCTGAACTGTTGGTTCAATAACTGTTTTATAGCAGAAACAAGTTTTGGAGTTTTGTTCTTCCTTTTTTAATGTATATACACACTTTTATTTATATATACTTACATATAAGTATAATTGTATTCGATGTGAGAGAAAATGGAACACAATCTTGTGAAACATGCAGGAATAATGATGCTACATTACAGAAATTCCTGCCTGTTAAGATCTAGACCTTATGAGAAACAATTCCTGTTTGTGGTTAGGATAAACAAAATATAAACACGATATACTGTTCTTTTATCACACAATGTGATTAAAGCTTTAACATACCCCATGTAAGTAATCAGCATACTCACTTGGAAATTTGCAACATTAAGTCAGACTTCTGCCCGACTTACTGGTTTCCTAGGCATAATGGAAGCTGTAATTTTTTTCCTTTTTCTTTCCCTTGAATCACAGAGCAATGTTTCCTAAGCAGTTACCTACTGACAAGCAATTACATCCAATTGTGTAATACCAAAAAGCTAGAAGACTATTCCTCTATGAAAAGAAAGATTTTTAAATTGTTTTTGTTGCAAGATTTTTAATGCGTTGCACATAAATCCATATATGCAATTACAGCCACAGTGTGGCCACATCATAACTTGATTAAAGCTTTGATTAAAGGAATTAAAACAATCAAGCTTTATGGTGAGAGACACTGCAAGGAATGCCTTCATCAGATCTCCATTTCCATGTGTCCGGCAACCTTAGCACCGGAGCTCTGCCAAGGCCATGCAGTTCTATAACACACTGACAGTACGCCCATTAAAATTGGGATCTTCAAACTGTGTTAAGCAGCAGCATCCATTTCCACGGCAAGGAAATGAGATTTCCTTGGTGAGCTTTAGCACATGCTGGTATTCATCCAGTGAGGATAATACATTATCTTCCAGAGACCAGGATTGGTGGCAGGATACATAAAGCCCTTGCTTTCCTTCTACTTTGCACGGGCTCACTTTCCACAACTTACAGACATGAAAGGAATAATTAATTAAAGCATAATTCCTTCAAGCCCACCTCCATTTTTGTTTTGCTACTATGCTGAAAATGTACAGCTCTCTACCACGTTACTACTTTGGCAATTGGGCTAGAACTTACTGCACTTACGAACTGAACTAACATCAACCACTTTGAAATCATAAAATCATAGAATTGTTTAGGTTGGAAAAGACCCTTAAGATCATCAAGGCCCTAGCCCTCTAAAGCTTAAATGGGCCTCCAGTTATGTAAATAAATAACCATAACAAGTTGATTAGTTAATAAATGCTTGCTCAGAGAAGAAATAGTTACACATTTCTTTAAGTTTGTACAGTAAGTACAGACCGTGTTAGACCAAAATCAGTTGGAGAAAAATAGGGCACAGACAAAGATCTCTTGATGTTGAGCTGAAAAAAATAGAAACTGATATTATTTTAAACAGTACAAGGTCAATATAAAGAAACATTTTAATAAACCTGAATCCCTTAACTTACAAGATAGAGAACATAGTCCAGCAAGTTTCATGAGCTAGAAAGCCAAAGGAGGGCACAGAACACAAAATTGCTAATGTGCTTTCTGTGAGATTGGGGCGGGGGGGGGGGGGGGAACAACAAACTACCTTTGAACAGGTATGTTGCTTCTGTCCATATATATTCTTGTTTAAAGTTTGCTTGCAAAAACAGACTTGCATACTTGCCAGCAAAACAAAACCCTACATGATACCTACTGGAGAAACACTGTATGTTCAGCCTGCTCTGTCAGCTAAGATCACATTCAGAATTATTAAGTGCCTCAAAGTAAAACACAGCAAATATGTTTCCTTAGTTTGGTCATACACAAAAGAGCAGTATAATGACCTACATCAACAGTTGGCATTGCTGGCCAACAGCTGGTAGTGATTTTAACTTGCTTTATTACATTTATCAGATTTAATAACTTTGTTCTCTTTTTCTACAAATACACAGAGGAGCCGTGGAATTTCTACATCAGTCATTAATGGAGCTAAGCCTGACATGTGGATTATCACAGAAGACAGAGAAAGCAGCCTTACTTTTCTTCTGCCACAACCTTCGTGTAATCTTAACCCCCTCTTCTGAAATTGAAGTAACATATTTCAGATATTTAAGACATTTCAACTTGCATCACACTGAATGCAAGACCTATACCTGTGGTAAAGTACCTAAAATCAGTTTCAGGAGCAAAAAGATCTCACTGCCTGGGGTTTTTGTTGAGAGCAAACCCATTTCCTGCAGTTTGCTCAAGAAACCTAAATACTTAAGGAAGATTAGCTATGGACAGAAAATTAAAATCCAAACTTCTATATCATGCAACATAGTGTATATAGACCTATACTCCCCTTTGGAGCTCAGCAAGCCCATAGCTATGTGTCCCCCAGTTTCTAGAATGCTTTGACAAAGTCATTGCTACTCTCAACTTTATTTTTTCAAAAAAGAGAGTAATTTACTGTCTTCCAGTTTTCACTGGAAGATAAACATCAAAATGAAAATTGATCACAGGGTTTGTAAGACTGCCAAGATTTGTTTTCCTGAGAATTATTGCTTATATCTTGTTTCTCTCACTCCCTGTTAACTTAGGATGCTTACTCAAGTTTGGAGGATGGAGATTAACAAATAGTCTTCATTGGCCCTCCTCAGCATTTAAAGGTCATTTGAGAATGTCTGAGATTAGTCCTCAGCTGATGAAAAATAAAATGAAAAGGGCAAGTTGTTCGGGAATATAAAGGATACATGCCAGAGAGTATTTGCCTTGTTTCTGCATAAAGCAGCACATACTCTCCTAGGCACTGATGTAGTGAATCTCTGAGAATTATTACAGTAAACAATAGCTTTTAGATCAATTCTGCTCTCATTCACAACCTACATTCAAGACTAGGGTTTGTTCTGCTGCTTTTAAAAGTTTTTTCTTTAGAAATTTTAGAAGTGACTGCACATACAAACCTCTTGAAAAAGAAAGATTTGTATGAGTAATTCCAGTCACCAACTTGGACATTTCCCCCCATGAGGAAATAAGAATGCACATCATGTAATATCTGGCTACATTTATATACTATAGAGCCTGAACAACTAACTTGTTAATTTTGTGGATCTTTCTCTTGCTTCCATTTTTTGTGGGGTGGCAAATGTTCTGTCAGCCATTATCTTGAGAAAAATTGTAATTGATGGGTTCATTTTCATTTATGCCTAAGGAATTTTCACATTATTGTAAGCTGGAAAATATTAGATAATTAACATTGGTGATAAAACTGCATTCATACTGATTACCCTGTTCCACGTATATGCTTAATTGTCAACATTGCAATAGCTTTAACGGCAAATAGACATCGTTCATTAGCCAACCAGACTGCTCAATGAGAAAAACACAGACATTTTAGCTGGTATTTGGAGGATGAGAAAAGCACAATTATCATTTAAATAGGCAGTTTTACTTTTCTTATCCACTTGGAATTCCCCCCCAAAATACTTGCCTTCAATATTTGGGGACAAAGAAACAACCTAGTTTACAAACAACAGCGATACTCAAGTCTCCTAATGCACTGTCCATCCAGAACTGTCACAGTGTTTTGTCAAGATAGAAAAGAAATATATCCATTTCTATTTTTGTAAAGGAGGAAAGAAACAGAGAGGAGACACAATTTATGAGGTGGCTGACTGTGTATCTTGAGTTACTGGACAACCTTACTGAGGAGAGCTGAGAGAGAGAGAAAACACATTCCCCGTATCCACATGCAAAAGAAATTTTTCCTACATAGGTCACATCTATTTCAAGCAGAATAGGGAGATGGGAGTCTGTCTACTGCAGTGTGCATTCTGCCTTGGAACCTATTTACTAGTATCAAAGAAAAAATAAGATCTATAGAGCTCCCTGTGATCCCTTTGTGTGCAAATTTTCTGATAGGACTTGACATCTTTTTCTTCAAGAAGGTGGGTGACAAATAAAGGGAATCTTTTGGCAGAGGGCTGATAAAAGAACTCCATCTTTGATGCATGTTTTTATGGGCTCTCCCTCTGGTCGGTCTAACGCTCCTGATTTTTTGACAGCACTTCTCCCTTCTCTGTAGGGCCTCCTTCAAATCTCAGAATCCTGATATGACTCCAGTGACCTGAACAGTCCCAACAGAAGCTGAATCAGTCTCCTAAGCGCAAAGCATTTCCACCCCAGTGCATTCAGTCCTAGTCCCTCTACAGGTTCAGTTTAATGACAGAATTATATTCCAAGCTATTGAGCATTTGTGTTCACTCAGTCTAGTGTTTCAGCCTGCTCGATCTATCACTGGTGTTATTTCCCTGGATGGTTGTTTCATATTTTATTAGAAATGACAGCTCTATTATTAACAAGAAAAAAATCTAACATGAAAGAAAAATACAAGTACTAGCTTTAAGAGCCAGGTGCTGAAGGATGTGAAAGTTTTATCTGGTGATACATAGAAAATATTTTACAGATCCAGCCATTTCTTACATGAATGGTTTATTAAAACTGACACCAGTACAAAAATTACTACCAATTATTTTGTCAGAGTGTCTATTCCATTCAAAGTGAGAAAGTTAGTAGCAAAAACCATGTCTAAAACCTAAATGTAGCTAAAGACCATTTTACTAGGGGTCACTTGATTGCTCAAGAATTTGGCAAGGATGTAGGAAGAATTTTCTTTCTAGATTACTAGTTCAAACCCATACCTGATACTAATCACAGAAATAAATACCAGCAGGTATTTTATGGTAGCTTGTATGATATTAGTTCATGAGCCAGATTCTCTAGTGGTCAGATGTCCCTATAAAAAAAAAATCATTATAATTGTTCCTTGTCAGCAGATTATACTGTCTACTTCCCAAGCCAAAAAGTAACCCTTCAGGAAACTGCAGTGGGATAAGGTAGAAAATCATTCTCCCAATCAGACCGTACATGTGATCAGGTGTTTTTCTTTTTATTAGAAGTCATAAAAAGAGATTTACAATATGCCTTCATTGTAAAGTTAACTTCAATGTAAACCTTACTCAGTCTACATCTGCATGCAGAACTCTCATCTTTTAGTCCAAGATCCTCAAAGTGGTGCAGAAAATCAAAGCTGCTCTGCAGAGTGAATGAGGTGAGCATCTTTAGAGCATCATTAACCTCCTATAACCTTCCTCCTGGGCCCAGTACAGATATACAATAACACCACCCCACTCCCAATTGACACTCTGCAGAAGAGTTAATCTCACAATTCAGTTTCCCCACGGGATTTCCCAGGTTGGGATGTCTGATCCTAATATTTAATGATGTAGCATATGCACATCAAAATTAAACTACGTAGGGTGCATTAGATTATTGCACTGGTACTGTCCTGCCTCCTTGCATTAGCTCCAACAAATCATGGTAAATCACACCCTGAATAAATGCCTGGAAAACCTAGACAAATTAGAATAGTTCCTCATGTTTTGCTTGGACAAAGTATCTGTGCAGAAATGATGACAATGTCGAGCAAAACTAAAGATAGAGTAAACTTATCACACAGCAAAACTTACTTTCATAATGAAACGAGCATAGTAATACATACAAAAGTACTAATACTGACAGAGTTTACCTTTGGGAACGGATTAGAATTCATCTTCATAATTCAGAAGAGTGTGTTCACATTAGCTATATCAGCATAACTATAGCAATACAGCTATAATAGTAGGGTAATGCCAGTGTTTCCTCATCTAGTTAGCTAACAAATAAGATGTGCTAATGGGTGAGAAAGTACTACTAAAATGTAGCAATTCAAATGTTATTTTATACCCTGCCATTTCTTACCTCAAAGTAAGCTAACACAAGAGGAGAAACTTACAAACAATTCACAGCAGTTTTAACTTGGGTGATGACATAGTTTGAGTCATTCTGTTTTTCTTTCCAGTGACAATCAACATGCCATGTTTGGCAACAAGGGGTATACTTCCATTTTAACTTTCCCAGTTGTTTGCTTCCTAGATGCAAAGAATGGAGAAGGGTGATCCATCCTTAGAAACTGAATTATTTTAATTTCATTTAGCCAGGCTTCTTACATATTTGTAAATATACTTATTAATTTCAGGCCTTCTGATAATACAGGGACTGTACTGGGGTAAAAAAAAGCTGAAGTCTTCCTATCCCATAGATGGGTTAATAAGCAGTGAATCAAAAAGTTTATAACTATATGATCCACTGGCTAATAAAGCCTTTGGTGCCAGACATTACATTTCATGCTTGGGTCAAGCCTGTTAAGTCTATTAAGGTCTCAGGTGCATCCTGTATGGACCACCAGGGCCCAAAAGAAATATCAAAAGCTACTAACCTTGGGCTACTTCTGTGTTTAATACACATCTTACAGCTACATTAATCTGAGAGCAATGCTGCCCCAGTAGGGGAGGCACCAAAAAAAAAAAAAAAAAAAAAAAAAGTGAAGCCATTTCAAATTTGACCCAAACACAGGGAAAAAAAGTTACCTTATTTTGATATACAGGAACTTGAAGCAATACATTTTTACTACTCTCATTCACAGAACTTAAAGCCAGAAGAAAACATTAGACCATAGAGGCTGACCTCATGTGTATCACAGACCATTAAATCTCACCCAGTTATTCCTGCACTGAGCCAAATAACTTGTATGTGATTAAAGCAAGATTTTCAATCTTGCTTTGTAAATATCAACGGAGAATGCACCACACACCAGAGTTTCAACTGCCTGTTCCAATGGTTAATAGCACCCTCTCCCTTACATATTTTATATTTAGCATCCAACCTGAATCTGTCTAGTTTCAGCTCTCAATCACTCATTGTGCCACTATTTTCTACTGGATTAAAATAATTTTTCCCTCATGGAAAAATTATATAGTGTAAATAAGGTATCTCAAGATTAAATCTCTAATGGTATATTCTCCATTCCTCAAATTGTTTTAACTGAAGAGAAAAAGATACATTACAATGACGTGTGACTACCACGAGAACTGAGCACATTTTCTAATGCTATTCATGGAACAAGTCATTCTATTTGCCTCTCTACCTAAAAACAATCACAATGGAACAAGCTTGAATTATCTCCATTCTGACAAAAGCAGGCTTCCAAAGATCATATGATATACATATGATTCTGAATAGTTACATATGCACTACACGAGATTCAGTTACTTGAGCATTTGATTATGTCAACCTGTGCACATAATTTCACATGCAGATTTTTAACTACGCTTGGAACTCTGCCACCATCCTGTTAAAATGAGTCTTCTAAAACAAAGCATGATGTCAGAAGAATTTATTGCTGACTGACTCTCCGACTAACCGTTCTCCCAGCCACTATGGTTAGGAGCACTTCCGAGATATTCTTGTGCACATTAGAATTTCTCAAGCTTGAAAGTTCAACGCAAAAAGAAGTGGTATGTTCTCATGCCTCAACCCCTAATTTAGTTTGCATATGAATGCAAGTTGCCCATTTGGAAATTTAAAGTAACAATCTAGTGACTAATGTATGTGGAAGAAATTCAAAGCACTGACTCCTGTAGATCAGAATTTCAAAAGCATTTTTAAAAGACTGCAGCTAACAAAATTGGACCACATAGGCATTTGGTAAAAACAACATTAGTCCAAGCTGCCCGTGTGCATCATTCTTAGGAAATACTGCATGTGCTGTGTGTGCCAGGTGTCCTGAAGCAGCCTCAGTCTTTGTCAGACCTTGCAGTCTTTCTGGAGGATACAAACCACGAAGTATTTAGAAGCATTCATTAACATTAAGTGTCTTGTTTATTGGTTGCTCAACTCAGGACATCTTGTAACTAATTTCTTGACATGCCTCAGACCTTATCTGTTGACCAGTAGTAAAGGATTGCCTGTGCCAGTGATTACAAAACTTCTCTGATCTTGCTAAGTTCCCTCACAGGTAGTATACTATTCAGTGTCACCTAGAGTGACATTCTTCCAAGAGAAGTCTGAGGGAGGCTTTGTGCTGGATATCAAGGCTTGCTCAACATAGATTTTTGTCCTCCAAGACGTTTTCTTAGGAATACAGTTCCCCAGGTTGTGAACAGAACTGCTCTTTTGGGTTTATCTGGAGCAAATAAACTTGCTTCTAGTTTGCGGCAGAACAACTTTCTAATTTACTTCAGGTTAGGTCAGCCTGTTTATCAAGCAGGTTAAAGTCCCCGCATCTGCTAAGTTTACTTTGGTAGAAACACATTGTGGAGCACAACTACACAAAGATTCGCAGGCAATTTTGAAGAGGCAGCAGAAGGTTGTGATGGTCAGCCAGGTGCAAGAACTTTCTTCTCCATACAGTTCAGTTCACCACTGAAGAGGGTTTGAGCTAAGAAAGCTGGCACTGATTACAGCAAATTAAGGCACTTTGCCCACCTGTGCCATGAAAACAAATACATTCAACTGCTTTAGAAAGACCTGGACAAAGATGCATGCCTACAGCCTACCTGAAGGATAACTGTATCTGCACATCATGCCATGACGGTTTGAATTTATAACCACTGGACACTGTAATATGATTTCTGCACTGTCCCACCTTTTCTGCAGCTTCTCAGCTGGTCCTGTGCACTTGCCATGCTAGGAGACTACAGACTCCCTCTCTGCTCCCTCACACTGCAAGGCACCTGTCCTCATGTCCTTCCAGGCAAACATGCCATAGGACCTTGACAGTACTAAATTTGAATACTGTCCTGATGAGTACTGATGGGTTGGATGAGTTGTTGATATTATCTGGAGAACAAGATGGATTTGTAACAGTAACATTGAAATATAAGCTTTAATAAAGAAAACAGTAATTGCGTGCCTATAATTTCACTGATTACAGAACATAACTTACAGCGCTCTAAATTATAGTTTACAAAGATGGTATCCTATATCTTTTAATCTCTGTGCTTCTTTCTAAGTATCCATTCCTATGGCTTCTCCCTCCACAGCAGAATATTAATTTTGCAGTACTGGTTTTGTATAATCTGAGAGAAGCTGTCCCATAGTCTCGAAGTATTTTTCATTAAAAAGCATGTTCTTAGGGTAGATCAGTCTCTATGGGAGGCTCAGCCAGTTTCAGTCTGTCAGATATACCGTTCTACCATCTTTGATTTAGTCAGGGGAATCTCATTAATCTAATAAATATCATGCAAAAATATTTGGTGCCTTGCAACAGGATAAATTTAACAACAGCATTGTCCAGTTATGAGTTAAGAAAAGACTAGCAAAGAGGCAACTAACCATGCATTTGGCCACATAAACAGTGGAGTTAAAAACACAGTCAAGGAATCCAACCTGTATTTCCTTATTCAAAGCCTTAAATACAGTATTGTTCTAAGGTTATTTAATGCATACTGTTGACACAAATATTGTTCTCCTACAAATCTATTTTCTCTATAAGGGGACAAGGCAGCAGTATTAAAAGACAAAGAAGGGCTTTTTTTTTTTATTTGGAACTACAATGTCCACATGAAAGCAACCACTTTCTGAGTTTTGATAGTTATATTTTTTGTTAATGTGTTTTTAAAGTCGCATCCCTTCTTTGGATGGATGAAAGCCCTTTCCCTGCCTGGAAAGGCTTTTATCAGGAAATAGAGACTAAATGTTCCATGCTTCACTCATCACTTGTGGTAGCCAAATAAATTACAAAGTGACATCAATCCAAAGAGCTTGCAAAATATGAATGCTTTGGTAGAAATTCCCTGTCTCAAGACAAAATTTATTTCTTTCTTCTCAGTTTAAATAAGTACCATGATTACAGATTTTGCATTTTCTCCTAACCATAAAACAATGCTACTACTGGGAGATGTAGTTGTGTATTCCTTCTACCACTTATTCTGTCTCTTCCTTGTTCCTTCTTTCATCCCATTAAAAAACACAACAAAAACCAAAAAAACACAAAACCCCCAAAAAACCCTTATGTAATAAAATAAATTTAAAAAAAGAACCACAAAACTCTTCTATATATGCCTTTTTTGAGGCACATACCCACTTTCAAATATCCATGAGTTAGAGAGAGCCAGCTTCCTGCCATCTCATCAAGGTCCTGGATTGAGCTTCTTGCAGTGCATCAGGAAGGGTAACACTTCAGTAAGTGCCTTTTAATAAATTTTGTGCTCTTTTTTCCAGGCAATTCTCTTAATAGTTTGTAGAAGCTGTTACAGACCCCTACCAAGTGTACTAACTGCCGCAGTGACCATTTTTCCCCTTGAAGAAAAAAAAAAAATATCATCAAGCCTACCAAGAAAATTAGTTTATAGTGATAAATGTTTGATTTGAACAGAAGACCATCTCCATTAAATGACTTCTTAGATTTATGCTGTCATATTTCTGAGTTCTGACACAAAGATAGAAAAATAGAAAGCTTTTACTGTCCAACAATGAACAGAAACACTACTCAGATTTCAAAACCACACTCATTTCTTAGTTATATGGGCAGATACCCGAAACAGTCATACACACCAACTTATGGTAGAGGCTATTGGTCATAGGAAGAGAAATGCTTTCTTACAGTTCCCACATCCTACCTTTTGGTTTCAAGCAGCCAGTCACATCTTCAGACTCATTACCTGGCTGAAGACCTTCTGGAGATTAGCAGGAGAGCTTTTACAAGGTACAGCACGTAGAATTTTTTCAACATCTTCTCTTTCAGTAGCAAATGAGAATTCTCCATCCCTACTCTCTTCAGCAAGATTTCCTGTTAAAATCTGTTCTACCAGAACTCCCTGGATAACAAAGTTCAATTAAGATTAGATGCATTGTTTCAACTTCAAGGCTTGTTCAGTCTCTAGGCTCAATTAAGTCCTTGGTCTTTCCACTGAGAATCATTTGAGAGTTTTCAAATTATTTTATCATAGTTTCCTAAATACATCCCCAAACTATACTCACTATAACATGAAAACCAAACAAGGATAAGATTTTAATAAAACATTCAAAAAAAGCTTGCATGCTGCTAAACTACTCTGTCCCAAGTAGTACCACATACTAGTGATACAATAAGGCACAGCCCTGTTACTATCAGTCTTTCCCAGGGCTCTCTTTGCTTCCTACACAGAGGCAGATCCACTTCCACCATTCATCTGCTTTATCAAACACACTCATTCACTCAGCTTGTTAACACAGCTCCTGCTACAACAGCAAAACAGGCTCTTGTTCTAAGCTATCCAACATTTTAACTTTCCCACTTGTTCACTGGTTGAGGGCAATGATTCAGGCAGAAGAAATAGCAGACCTAGAAGATTCCATGGTGTCACTAAAGCAGCTGATCTACAGTGTTTCAGGAACGTCTTGAAAGATACAGACCAGCTTGGTACAATGATCTACTCTTACTATACCATTTAACTCTATGACTCCTAAAATTTGAGTTGTTGGGGTGTTTTTTTTAATAAAAGAGTGTGTGTTTATCCAAACAGACATTTTTCAGTGAACCAAGCTTTTACACAGATTTTTTTTTTTAAATGACTATTTCATTTCACCCCAAAATATAAATATTCATAATAGCTATTTTAAGACATTTAAATATTAAAATTAAAACATGAAGAAATGTTAAAATATATTTTGAGAAAAAACATAAAATGAATAAAATAAAAGCTTTGTTTTGAATGTGTCAAAAAAGTTCTGCTATCAGAACTTTTTTGCAGGACTATCTTTGGACTGAAGCACCAAACAAATTAATCTGAATTTTTGGTAAAAAGATCAGCCAAAAATACATATGTGGTCATTTCTATGATACAGAGCAGGTATCTTATAACAGAATAACAGACTGATGACTTCACACATCTTCTATGGTGCTGAAGCAATTATGTTGTCCATTAACTTGCTTTCCACCTGCACTTCTTTGTGTTGACACAATCTCAAAACAGAATTCAAACACAGGCTACATTTCTGGGGAGAAGCAAAGGTCAACAGAAGCTCTGGCATTCCGTATACTATTTGCTTTTGTCAGGGAGATGGGTTCATTCAGCTCTCCATGTCAACGTATCATTCATATGAGGGCTAATGAGTGCTAGAAGCAATTCTGGAGGAGGAAGTAGCTCTCCTGCTTTCATCAGTCCATGAGATTTTAAAGAAAAGCATTAGACTTTCTCATTAATCAAATATTTAACAGATGTGTACACAAATATTTTTAATAGGTTATTTTATGATGTTATACTTTTGTTAAATAATAAATAGCTCAATATGTGCTAATGCACAATGGTAATCTGTGGTTGGTAATGAAATGTACCTATGGAATTTCAAACAACATCTACATACATGTAAATAATTAAATTATGCATTAAAAAATAGTTAATGTACTGAGACATTACTCAATCCTTTAGATGAATAGCATTTGCTGATAGCAAAATCTAAGAGACCAAGCAATACTAATTAAATGGAATAGTTATAAGTCTTTAAAAGGAGGAAGGAGTCAAGTGAATTTAAAACATATTTTAATATATGCACAGATATCTCTGAAACATTTATATAGTCTGTATGGCTTTGCCAAAAAAACTGATCTGCTTTTATGTCCCCCATTGACATAATTTATCACTCCAAATATGTATTTTTGGGATATCTACCACAGAATTGTTTATTCAGTTGGGAAGGCCAAATACTGCATTAAAATCACTTGGACAGTACCTCAGCTAGTCACATGGATACAACATGGTGGAAGCAGCTCAGCATATCTGAACACCTTCCCAGGAAGTTGTACGTTTTCTTTGCTCATCTTTTTTTTTTTTCCTCCAGCACATTGACCATTTCCAGATAGTGCCTTTGGAGATATCTCAACAAATAAAACAGAGAAAAGCCCAACACATGGCCTCATGCTCCCATCACAGTCTGGCTTATAGTCCTTGTCAGCCAGAAAGCCCCAAAAGGGTCAAGAAGTGTTATTGACACCTCTGTGCATCCCCTTACTCAGAATTTTGCTTAAAGCTGACAGCTCCAGTTGGGCAAAAAAAAATTATTTCGTGGACAAAAATCCTATCAAAGGCAATGTTAGTTGCCTGCAGAAGGCTAAGCAAGAGGGTGACAATTAAGCATGAGATAAAGATCACCAGTAGAAGAAGAATGAAGTGACATATATGTGAAATGTAAGAAATATTCACTGCAGCCTTATAACTGAAAGGAACAGGCATGTCTTGGGCAGCACAGAATTAGAGGAGGTTGATTTAAATGGGGGTTCACAAGAAGTCTAATACTCTAATAAAAGAAAAGTATAAAGTGATATGAAATAGCTGCACTTCAGAAAATGCACAACATCTCACCAAGTTTACTTACAGAAGTGAAATCACAGATACCTCTCTGTGTGCACTTTTGGTGTTTCAATGGTCTGCAGAAATCTTTATCCCTGAACAAGTTAGCAGCAACTGGCCTGTGCGGAAACACTGAGCTAGTAGCTCTAAACCTCCTTCAGTTCAGCAGCATCTCCTGTTCCTCATTTCCTTCCTTGTTTACTAACATGGCTTATGCATGAAAAAAACCACACAGGTCTGATTTGGTTGCTCTTTTTTATCCAAAACTCCAGAACACTCTAAAGAGAGCAAAGGATTGTGCTCCTGCTAGAATGTTTTACAACTATGAACCTTTCTGTTTCCCAATCTTTTTCTATATTATTACATTCAGTTTTGAACTGCTTAATTTCTGTGCTCAATAGGAAAAAGTGAATGATTGCATATAGCTATCAGGCTAGCCGTGTCCCATCAAGAACACAATCTAGTCACCTGTTGATTCCCTGGCAAGACAATGGAATTCCCAAGGATTGGCCTTAAAAAGAGGTGGCCAAGAATCCAGCTGAGAAGCAGCTGTTTTGTTACAGAAGCAAGTGGACAAACACACAGAGACACAAATTCCAGTGGTCTACAGCTAATTTTGCTTGACAAAATTAAAACAGGTTCTGTCTTAAGCTTCACCCAGCTCAGTTTCTAATAGGCAGCACCATGCAGACAAATAAAAATGGTGTAGGTTGCAGGCCTAAGAAAAAAAAAAAGGTTGACCCCTGAGAAATAGATATGCTTGAGAGTAACTTCAGCTTAATAACATGACATCTGGGATAGCCACCCTTTGCAGGGGATCAGTTTCTGCATGTGATACTTAGGGTACAAGGAAGTAAGTAGTACTCAAGCAATCTCATGCTGTCCTGTACAAAGGGCAATTTCACTCACTCGGAACAGTATATACTCTACAGAATTTTAAAATTAGATACCTCTGGTTTTAAAAACACAGCTCTAATTCCCTGTTATTAATTATATACACTGTTTCTTTTCATGTGCATGAATCTTCATCAGTATATTTATACAAATCTGTAACTGTTTTCACACTTATATGAAAATATTGGGGAAAAATGCAAAGTACATTTTGGGAGTAGAAGTTAATAAGTGTAAAGCAATCGTATGAAATAGAAGTAAAATAAAATTGTAACCAGAGGTACTCAAGACCTAGAAAATTCAATATAGATGTAATATGTATTTATACAAGTATAAAATATGGCAGGGATATAATTTTAAATTGTGTTTACTGTGTTTGTCCCAAAATATTTAATTTTCTAAACTTTTAGTTCTATGTTTTTCTTCATTCCCCAGAAAACTGGGGAAGACGCAGATAATACCTATTTTGCAAGACATATTTCCACATAACACTTGCCAAGACAAATTAACAACTGTGTGATATGTTTCATTCAATTATATATTTCATTCAATGAAATATATCATTCATTTATTATATTTCATATATTTCGTTCAAATTTGTTCGGTTTCTGTAAGAGTCAGAGCAATTATGCAGTAGCCTCTGACACTTCTTGCTTTTTATGTCTGGCTTTGTCAATTCTGTAACTGCCCACCCTAACAGATAACTTTAACATACTTGAACAACCCAAAGAAAAAAGATAGGCTCCAAACACAACCTTAAAATAACTGACTTAGTAAGGCAAATTTTTCTATGTGTTACACCAATTAGGATAATTATACCACAAAACTCCCTATGTATCCCTTCTAGAAATTTAAATTAAATCATTTTTCTGAAAGGAAAAAAGAAATTATTATAGTTCAGTGTGTTCCGGAGGGAGTTGTGCCTTGTTCTGCACAGGAGATGCTCCAGGATTTTAAAATCAAATAAAGTATTAATGCACACTTTAAATCAGACGAATCCTCAAATCTAAAAGAACAAAAGATCACCTATTTTCTATCCATAAGATAAAGCCACCTATTGTCAATTATATTTAAAATAAAGTACATCTATCACAGTGAAATGTTTTAGTATGAAACTAATTCCAGAATTTCTCATATTGCAGTTATGTGGCTAGGAAACTGCTCCCAGACAATTCAAATTGTCTGGAAATAACTTGCAAAAGCTGCTATTTACAGATTAGGCACTTGCTAAAGCAGGCATTTCTTTCTGTCAGGATGTCATAATTGTCTCATTGGATAATATGACAAAACACAGCAAAATGGGGCACGGAGGAGGCAACATATAAAATCCCCCCTCATTTGCAATGGCTGCACCTATATTCAGCAACATGCACTCGCATTGACATTTTGGAGACTACAGCCTGACCCTAACTTACCTCAAAATATTGATTTCCTTTTGTGTATTAACATTAGCCATGGAAAGCTTTTACACATATAAAAGACATTTCTCAAAGTTTAAAAACAAATTATGAAGTTTGCAAGAGGTCTACCTACAGTGATTTTTTTTTTAAAGTAGATTTACTTTTATTATTACGTTTATATTCGCCTTTAGCTTTCCTCATCTCCCATTTTCAGAGTGTTAGAACTCACTTCCCTCCACATTCATTGCCTATGTTAAAAGGCCACTAGTTCTCATTTCTGTCACTCAGGTATGCTGCCCTTGTTCCTTTGCACAACCACTAGGCCACAGAGAGCAGGAGAACATTTACTGTGCCATCAGTATCTGAATTCACGTAGATTTGGGGGTTTAATTTTCTTCCTGGAGTTTTTTTGAAGGTCTTTTACTTGCAAAAAGCATCAATTAGCCTTTTGGTGTCCTAGATACCTTCCCACAGTCATGGGAAGCAGAGGAAGGAAAACATTTTAGTAAGATAAGGTTCTTGAAGAGCATTTGCTGTTTTTCCACAGTGATTGATCCACCAACGATATACATACTCCAGTGGTCCCTGAATGTGGTGTTTACCAAGAACACCAGCAAGAATGGGCCCCTGCGCTTAGCACAGCTTCCACTGAATCACACTAGCAAAGACCTAGTAACTCTGCATGCTAACAGCTTTTATCCAACTAAAGGTTCCAAATAATGGTGGGTTAATTAATAGTAATTAATACTATTTTGTTAAAATTAACCTAATCAGATTTTTCCCAGAATCTTCTACTTTGATCCATAGATACTGTAAGTAGGTTATAAGAAATACACTTTTAGAAAGCATCAGCCACTGAAGGACACCTGGCCATTCAATATAATCAGAAATAAAAATACAGTACTTCCACATACACTGCTCTTCGCCCTAAGTCTCCACAGCTTGTAGCCATCTTGACAAGCACATGGCAGGGGCATAGATAGAAGCCTCTGAACAAACCCCTCATATGGCTTCCACTCTAAATCAGAACTAATTTTTCCCTGAAAAGCCAGCATTTCTCCTTGCATTACAGTCATTCGCCAGAAGAGTTCTTAACAAAGAAATGTCCCACAAAACAATATAAATATTAAGCAATACTTACTGAACTGATGCTCCAGAAACTTGAATTCTTCTGTTGTGAAGGCAACCCTAGACCCACTGCTAAACAGGTCTTTTGAATTTCATTCCCAGCACACCCAGAAGAAGAGCATCCTATGCAGAGTTGTCTGACACCCCAGTTTTTGCAAGGGTCATCACCACAGTGATTCTAAGAATTCTCAACTTTGGTATTTTTTTCTACTTCCCTGCATCTAAAAATTCGCCTTCTTTGTAAACAAGGTTGTGGCAGGCAGGTGGTGCTGTGTTTGGGGCTCTAACCAGGAGTATCTGAAGCCTTGACAAGAAATGTCTAGGTCTTCACAGCAATGAAATATAGCTAGAAAATGTCCAGACCTCTGGATCATACTCATCTTGTCTTATCAATGCAATATAGTCCAGTGTGTCTGCAGGTGAGAAAACTGCAGTTGCTGAATCATATAACTTGCAGTGCTTGCTCCAGGTACTTCTCCAGGATGCAGTTGTGCTTGTCTGGCTGACATTGGGATGATACTGCAGAACTGAAAAGCAAAGATAGATAACAATCCTTAGCAGGACCGCTGCTGACAATAAAGTAGGTAGTATACAACTACAGGTAGGATGGCAAACATAGAAAGGTGGAATTATAGGATAAGCCGTGCAGGAGTTCTGGAGTCATCTCTCACGATGTGCAGCTATGCTGCAATGAGGTTGCAAACTGATTAGGTAGAAAAGCAGATGGTGAGTGAAACAATTATATAATCAGAAATTGTGCGGGTCTTACAGGCCCATACTCAGTTTATTGCTATGAAGATATCATGTACAAACCTGAACAAACACTTAATGATTGCTGTAAGCGTATTTCCTAAAGAACAAATGGGAGTAGAAAGATCAGTTAATCTGATGCTCTTGAGTAGATCCTGCTGTGTTTATGCACCTTCAGACTAGTATAAACATGAACAGTATTCATACAAAGAAACCAAGAGTGTCACCAGATTTGTCTTAGAGTACCAGTCTTCATATATACATATATAAACATATATATATAAATATATATATAAGTCTTTATATATACATCTGTAGACT
>NW_010560494.1:10973-16456 GCF_000687285.1 Phaethon lepturus | reverse complement strand
CCCTACATCCTTCTTTACATCACCTAGATGTAATTTATTACATTACCTTCTACTTCTAGAGGGCTCAACAGTATCACTTAAATGATAGGGCATTGTTATAGTTTAGAACCATCTATGTACTGGATCAATTAGTAACAAAAAACGCTATGATTCCCACTACAATCTATTTGATATGGTAAAATAATGAATATGTAATTCTACAGACACTTCTTATTGTTGGAAGTAAGTTTAACTCAAGCTGAAATGATACATTCTAATGGTTTTATACATGTGTCAGTAGAACTTAGCCTGAAAAACATTATTATCTTTATTAACACTTGGTAAGATTTTGCTTGTAGGACAGATCTTCTGCAGCATTGGACAATGGACTCTGAGATGAAACTCCTAATACATTTGCAGAAGCTATTAAATAAGCCATGTTGGCAGTCTGTGCATTCATCTTCATCAATTACATTTTTTTCTTTTATAGTATTTTTAGGCTTAGTTTAGTCAGTATGACAACACAGAACAACATTTAGATGCAACATAATTAACTGAAGACGTGCTGTTGTGCAAGAAGGATGTCAGTTGACCTAGCTTTAACCTCCCATGCCTTTGAAGGCTAAATTAGTTCTGTGAAATTTGTTGAAGGCACAGCATTGTAATCATACTTGACTTGGAAATTAGCCAGATATCCTCCACAACTTCACAGCAGTTTAGAATAAAAGTGTGCCCCAATTTCACACGACTGGATAGCAATACAAGGATTACATATTTTCAAATCACTATCAAGGAGAATCACTGTCTTTTTCTTTAAGTAGATGACATTTACATTATTCTCCACACTAAAATGGTCCTAATTAAAAAGAAAGCTCATCTAAACTCTCTATTTAATAATATTTCTATAGGAATAGTACATGTTATTGCCTCCTTCAAGATAAAAATTGACAAGGAAAACTCAGAAGACTATCGCTACCTAGTACTAACAATTCATGACTCATCCCTATGCTGTAATGACACCATGGATATGTCCTCCATATGCACCATTAGAATATTTTTCCAATTAGTTAAAGAAGAATCTGAGCTTAGTCACCAATGCAGGGGCATGTTACAACACTAGTTGCCAGGAAACAAACTTTAAAAAAAATTCATCACAGAAATTACAATTTACCAAAATAATGACAATGTAATGTTTGTACTGGCAATATAATTTACATTAATTTCAAATGCATTTTCTTAGTTCACCACCATGTGATGCGATGCTGTACTGACTGCTAAACCAGCAACTAACCTGGTCTATTACATCAAAAGGTCTTCTGAAAAATAAATCTAGTTATTAGGGTCTAAAACTACAGAGACACCTGTGGAACATCTGGTTATCTGCATTAAAAGTGGCTAGGTTACAAAAACATAACTCCTTAGTACTACCATTATCTTTGCTAGAATTGTTTCATTTGGCTACTCTTGGAGTTTAGACGTTCATAGATATATTTATAATGGGAAGGCATTAAGTCAGCCAGAAGTTCATGTAGACCTTTCTCATACAGCAAGCATGCAAAGAATCCTACAACACTTTTAAACCTTAAAAGGAAAAAAAAAAAAAGAGTTTAGAAAATTAACAACTCGATTTAATATTTTATTTATCAAAGCAACTAGAAAAGGTAGCATAAAACTTTCTTTCCCATTGGATCCCTTCCTCTAGGCATGGTTGCAGTTAATTCAGTGATTAAGTTGCAGGGAATCCTGCACAGCTCATTCTGATTCACAGGAGGCGCTCTCAGTCTCCTCTGGGATCACTGCCTCCTCCTCACTCCCACCTCTCTGCTTTAGTTGCAGGCATACAGCTCCCTGCTATGACTCCTTTACCTGCCATAAACTGTCATCTCTCAACCACGTTCTCCCAAAAAAAGGGAAATATATGTTCCCAAAAAAAAGGGAACCACCTTTCAGAGGTTCTGGACATTTCTTAAAGGAACATAGCGTGATAACTGAGAGCAAATCACATATAATATGCCACAGGAAGTGAAGTAGTAAGGTGATCTTGGATGAGATCTAGACTGCTTTACAAAAATACATTAATTGTGAAACTGAGAGTGATGCCTTCAGAAAGACAGTAAGTTATTCCTGGATATTTCCTTTAATGACATTAATAAACTAACAAAACACTTTGTAAAGAGAGGTGGTGCGTGAATAAATAACTAAACATTTGTTTCTACAATGAGAAATAAAATGCCCAATACACAAGCCCAAGATGATAGTCCAAGGAACCAAATTTATCATTGTAACCCTGGAGGATGGTTGATTATTTTACTCAGATGTTTTAAAAACCTTCCTTTTTTGTTTTACTTACAGAAAAGGAGGAAAAAGAGAAAAAGCTGTGTCTGTGATAAGAAAATAAAGCACTATAATTAAGGAAGTAAATAAAGTATTAAAAAGTCCTCAGAATGCATCACATGTCAGGCAAGTAACAGACACAGAAGGAGCACAGCTACTATGTCTCTTATTCAGTAGACCATAATAAGAGATGTGCCCTATCTCACTGTGCTCTGAGAAATCAACAGAAAGTAAGACATTATTTAGAATCAGTGAGAGTAGCTGACAAGTGAGATTCAGGGAGACTGGCTCCAAGGCTGGACACCTTCCTTTCAGTTTCAATTTCTAAGTCTTTTTTTTTTCCTTTCTTCTGCATTTCATAGGTTTATAAACTTCATCTTTAAGAGGAAACTGGTAGCTGGTGAAGGTGGAAAGAAGGGATAAAAGTTTATTGCTGAGAAATTACCCAATCTACTAAGAAAAATCACTTCTGTACAAACAAAACAACTGAAACATTGGACCTCATGCTCAACTAACAATATCCATTCCAAGGTGCAGCTCTCTATAGGCACATGCCATATATCTCCCAAGCTCACTTTCCCATTCAAGCAATGTATTTAGCGTGCACACCCACCATAAGCCCATTCACACAATTGGTGTTTTTTTAGCATCCTTAACGTCTGTGTGCCTATGCAACATACACAGTGCTAGACTAATGTCTACCAGTAAGCTTGTTCCCATTAAAAATGTGTCTACAGTTTCTGTGTTCTCCAACCATTTCAACACACAGTACTGCTTTTTTTTTTAAGATTAAAAATAAAGTGCATTATTCTTGTCAATTCTTGCTACTTGTATTTGATCATTTACACTATATTTTCTAAGATTCCTTACAATGTACAGGATTATAGAAGCTACACTGGAGCCTCAGAATGCATTTGAGAAACATGTAGAAAGCAGTCTCTCAGGTTTTGTTATCAGAAACTGCAAAAGTCTGATAAAGAAAATTGGTAAATAGATAACATTTATATGTAGTTTCTGTTTTCATGAGAGGAAAATGATTGTCAAGAAGCAAAGCCAGAAACAATAGCCATTTTTCATATGACAGTGAAGGGATTTAATCAAGGTTTGTTTCAAATTAAAAAAAAAAAGGTTTTTATGTCTTGAAGTTTTTCTGCTTTCCTCAGCTATATCAGTTAGTTTAATACAAGGTATCACTCCTACCAGAAAACTTCACGGAACTAGACAAGAGCAGAAGAAAAGGAAAGCAAAGCTCTGGATACCTTCTAGAAGCGAATTTGAAGCATTAAATCTCTCAGGCAGCAACTTCTCTGAGAACAGGGCACAATCAGGAGATGGCCTTGCTGCAGTAGTCCTCGCAACCTCTATACCCATACATTAGAGTGGGATGACAGAGCATTGAGCACTGGCCTAATGCACCCTGAGGGCCAGAGTCCTGCTCTGAAACTAAAGTTTAAAGCAAGCTCCAAACATGTTGGCTCAAAAATGCACTTAAATGCTTTTTTCTGGAGTTAGCATGATTTAATTTAATAGCCATGCTGACCTCAAAACCTTAGTATTCAAAAGGTTAAGAAAGTGAGGTTTAGATTTGTTCATATTAAGTCATTACGTCATAAATCCACTTCATAGGATCTTATGACTATCCCTCAGTCATTTCAATGTGCATATACCCTTCACTTTTGCTAGTGAAAGAACTGCCATTCCCTTCTACAGCTATAAACCTGAGGCACAAAGAGATGTAGTAACTTGCACAGAGCAACAAAAACCCTTTTGTAACCAAGCTGTACAGTGCGTTAAACACAAACATCCTTCTCCTCAGACCTGTTGCCTTGCTCCTGAGCACAATTAGGAAAGGAGATGAAGTGCCACTGCTGTATGGAGGTCACATCTTCATTTTTAGTTTTTAACTTATTTGTTGTAATTTACCCATATAATCTGTTGAATAATAGATAATAAATACATTTTTGTAACGTTAAAAATGCTTTTGTTCCTGTCACATCCTGTTCCTTCACTACAGTGATAAGTTGACGTGTGATACCCCATACAGAAAAACCTAGCAAGCACACGGGGCTGTATTGTGCAGATCTGCTGAAGTCACAGAGTGTCTTAGACAGGCTTATTATTAACAATTAGCCACTTATTGTAAATTCTAGCTGACACATCTCATTAAATATAGGCCAAAATAGACTTTGGTGATCGAACCTCATTTTTAATAGCTTTTCCCAGCATTCTGCCAATTGTTGTCAGGAAGCTGAAAATTACTCCTACCACTAGGATGCCCACTTTATTTTTGCTGACTGCTGAGAAATTTCAAAAGGCTGGCCTGCCCCCTCTGTGCCTCATAAAGGGTAAAACCCAACCATGTGCTCATGACGGCAATAGGCTTTTAAAAAAGTCTCAGCAGTCAGCATGAAGGGAAGAAGAGTAGGGGGTAAAAGGAAAAATATTTTCCATTGTAGTTTCTTCTACATAAGAGTCCAGAGTGGCTTATGACATTGATTGCCCCCTTCTAACACCCAATCTGATGTGCAGAAGTGGGACTGAACAGCTGGTCTAGTATCCAGAATGTCAATGTCAACTTATTGTTGAAAAGTCTGCAACTACATTCCACCCACACAAACATCCAAAATATAAAGAAATGAAAGTCAAATTTTCCTAAATATCAAACTTATCCAAAGATGCTTTTTTAGACCAAATCTCTCTCTTTTTTTTTTTTCTTTTTCTTTTTTTTTTTTTTTTTTTTTTTTTTTTCCCCTTCTTTCCCCCAAGCCAGTTTCCCACAGAGCAGTGACTCTGGCTATGTTCAAATGGAAGCAGGTAATTGCAGGGAAATCTAGCTAACCTAGTGGAGTCCACCTCTGAGTAAGTACCAGAACCTAACTTGAGTCCTCTGGCTGTCCTGGGGTAGTTTCAGCAGTTATTTTATAGGCTACATTTCAACAGGTCCAATGGCATGGCAGAACACAACATTTCAAGAAAAAGCATTTGTTAAGCTCTCTACATACAGAAACAGATGATTCTATTTTACTTGTCAAGATTTTAGAGTTCCTTCTTTGACCTTAAATTTTTTCATGAAAAACACCCATGGCCGAGAATCTTCTTCACCATGAGCATAGGCAAAACGGAAGGATCACAGGTTTATTCAGGCTGGAACGGACCTTATCAGAAGGGCT
>NW_010560494.1:0-10962 GCF_000687285.1 Phaethon lepturus | reverse complement strand
CCTGCTGAAAGCAGTCTCAACTATGAGCTCAGACCAGGTTGCTCTGGCTTTTTTCTAGTCAGGTTGCAAAAACACCCAGGAATCCACAAAATCTGGGACTATACAATCTCCCAGGCAACCTGTTCCAATGTTTGACTGTCCTCAAAGTGAAAAGGTTTTTCCTTGCATCCAGTCAAAACCAATCTGTTTCAACTTTCAACTTATGCAGATGTGTATAGTCCACCTGAAAACAGCCAGATGAAGCAGGTAAGTATCCAGATAGTCCAGCATGACTGAGCTGATGTCCAAAATACAGAGGGTTATAGCATGATTTTACACAACTTATCAAACTCTATAATAAAGTTCCAATGCCCTCTACCTCCCATTCTTTAATAGTTTGTAGTTGTTGTCTGCATAAGTCCCCAGTTAGGCCAATAATGCACTGATCCCTATCCCTCTTGTCTTCCAAATGTGCTACTGTGACTCATTTGGCAAATACATTCAGTGAGCACAGCTTCGTTAGGTCCTGTATCCTCCCATTCATCTGTTTAGGAAAGCACTTTTGTCAAACACTTCTGGATCTATAAAAAATAAAATGAAACACAAAAATAAATGCACTAATAAGCGAATAAGCGTGGGTTTTTTTTTTTCCCCAGTTAGGATGCTATATATATTAAAAAAAAAAAAATCTTGAGAGAGAAGAGAATTTAGTCATCTGCAAGTCAGTCCACTGAATGGAGAAATTAGGAATAAAGCTTCAAAATCCTCAAACATTTTGCTTTGTAAGCATTCAGGTGTGAAAGTGGAGTCACTGAACTGGGTTCCCTTAGCCTTGATTCAGCCAAGACCTTTTAATGTTGTGTTTAAAGAGGTAAATTTCTGTTTTCTCATGGGAAACTTTCTTTACAGCCATTCTTCAGCAATCTAAAGAGACCATCTTTCCCATCTAAACAGAAAGGATTCTCATCAGGAAATCTGCAACAGAGATTAGCTATTACAGCATTTCCAAGTTTCCTCTCGGATGCATTTCCCAGAAAGGTTCCTGCCTTTTAATTGACATCTTGCTGTCTGAGACCAAACACTGCATCTTCACTCCATTTCCTGCTCATCCCTGAGACAGCTATGAGTAGCTTCTGTCAAGAGGTGCACGTCTATCAGAAAAATGGGAATGATCACAGGGAATAGATATACAGTCATTAATTTAGTTTCCTGTAATGAAACTTGAGGACACTGCTGGTTTTGATTCTCAACTTCAGAACCAGAAATGGTAAAACTAGCAAAGATGTATTGTCATACACAAAGCATCCTAATGTCCTGCCAATGCAAAATGTTCTTTACTTGTCCTGTATTGCTTTTTCTATACCCATCCCAAAATAGAAAAACATCTAAAAAACTTTTCTTTCTTCTTCAGCAATGTATACTGCAAGGAAAAATGAATCCTTCAATTTGACTCTGCCTCTCTACAAGGGTCCTGCACCCTACCTGGTATGTGGTGTAATCACTGCCAATAGCTACCATCTATGCACCTGTGCAGAAGACAACGCTGAGCTGCTGAAGAGGCAGCAAAGGGATACCAAACAGTATACACTCACAGCATCTGGGGAACACTGTGCTTTAAAAGGCAAGAAAGAGAAGAAAAAAAATAATGTAAACTCGTTTTTGTTCAATTATTGAAAATTAGATTCCTGAGGTTGGCCAGGATTTCTTTAAATATGGGGGTTTTTTTTCAGAAAAAAAAAAGAATTTGGAGAAAAACTGTCTAATCTTACTGGAAAACAAACCCAGACATTCTGCCATATGGAAAGATTCCCAAATTCTCTAATCTGATTCACATGGGCTATTTAGATAATTAACTAAAACTGTTTAAAGGTAAAAGATAAAGAGTGAATATCAGAAAAGGAAGCCAAGCAGATCTTCACAAATATAGCAGGTACATCATACCTCCTGCAACCACCAAAGGAGACATTATGGGAATGATGATCAGGCTAGAAGCTGGGTGAAGTTCAGGGGATGAAAGAAACCAGTTATTTCAACATTATGGTGAGCTCTGAAACAGAGGGAAGGCTACATGACCTTTTCTGTAACATAGGAGATGACAACTCATCTCCGTGAAGCTCTGCTGTACATGAGCTGAGGTAACTCACCGCCACAGCCCCCCCCTCAAACAATCTGGAACATGGGTGAAGTAGAATGGCATTCTCTTGTACAGAACAGCCCATTTTTGCTATTATTTTTACAACTGTAAAGAGCCACTCACTGCCTCAAAATTAATTCCTGACCACAGTTATCAAACTATTGACACGTGCAGCCAGAAATACTTAGAAGAACTGATTGCCATCCACAGTCTACAGGAAATCTGAAAGGATAAGGAGTAACTGCTGTACTGAATTTGAAAATAATAGCCTTAAATGTCTATATTCTTCTTGATGGGATGACATCTGGGGCCAGACCAAGCTGAGAGAACCACAAGGATCTTCAGACAAAGCACTAATTAACATAAGTCATGTGCGATACTGTTCTTCAATATGAAAAAGGTCTTGCTCAGCCTTCCAAAGCTCTGTCAGTAGAGTCCTATATGTGGTATTGTTCTGAACAAAGAAGTGAACTAAGGCTACAAATTTCTTGACTAACTTCATTTAAAGAAAGCATGAGATTGGTGCCAAAAAGCAATCAATAGATCCCCAGTCAAACAAAACACTTAAGGTCACGATTTGAATCCTGTCATTCACATATTTAAAGTTCTGATTGTGTTTAAGTGCCTTCCTGGATGAAGGCCCAACGACCTCTTTTTTGGACTATAGTCTAGCTAAATCCAACAAATAAATGGAGTTATGCTTGAGAACTAAAAGTTTATTTAATGATAAACTCCAAATCCTGATATCTTCTTTCTTTGCAGTCACACACTTTGGCTTGGAAAGTGTCCCTCTTCCATAATGATATTTAGAATAAACTCTTCAGAAGACAGACAGCCTGGGTTCACCTGCCTAAAATACCTAAAATCTTGTGATACTGGGAGATGTGTCATCAAGAGTTCTAACAATGTCAATATCAAATTGGGGCCTGAGTAAACTAATTAAATTTTCTAAAATCTATAATAAAACAGGTCAAAAGAACTACAGCTCAGGAACCTGGCCAAAGTGCTTTCTTTCAAATCTTGCTACATAGATTAACAGATATTATCATAAAGCTGTGATGAATATTTCTAATCTTTCTATAGCCTTTTAAGTATTTATTATCAGAACTCATTTAGATATACTGACTAAAACTTTTCGGAATTTGCCTTAATATTTTTATTTATTTGTTACTTCTAATAGTATCCTCCAATTAAATTATGTTGTTATATATTTGAAAATGGATTTACACCCATACAAGTTTCAGTTCAGTGATCCTCATTAGCAACGTGCATCTCTCTTAAATATTTTCAAAAGAATTTTTCTAGTGTATGTGATTTTACTTTTTCTTCAAATAAGAAGAAACAAAGAATGAACTTTTCACTAATTTTAAGGCAACAACCCTACTAATTTATAGCAGAAGGACTTTTGCACCTAAAATCTCTTGTTAATTATCAAAGAACTATAATAAAACATAATTATTGCTGCATCCTGTATGCTAAGAACAATAAACTATCACACATTCATAAGCACTTTGAAACTTAATTTCTAGATATTCTGGCACATAGATGCCCCAGAGGACTCAGGTCCTTTCCAATTCTGACAATATCACCCCTTTTTTCTGTGCTTGGGCAAATGTTTAATTTCATGTCTTCAAAAAGAACACATTTTGGGGAGGAAGTAATCCCTTTAGGACAAGTGACTGGTGTTAGGGATCACTCTGTCATTTCTCCATAGGGAGAAATTGTGAACATCTGCCAAGACTACACAAAAACTATGATATATTTTAAATGGAAAACAGTAAGCCTTCTGTATGTGCAAGTTAAAAACTTCCGGAAAGCAATCCATCATGCAGTGAGAAATGTCATTACCAAATACAATGGAACTTGCTGCCAAGGTCTCAAAAAAACAAATTATTCTTTTTTATAAATTTTAATAAATAGTTCTAAGATCTCCAAAATCCCAGTTCCAGCAACACAACACTCCGGATTTATATTGTGAGGCTCCTTCCGATACCCCAGCAGCATGCCTACACAACTTATTTCTTCCCTCTCTTGGAATTTACTCAGCCTTCACCAGCTTGTACGACATTAATGGGATTTTCCTGACTAATTTATTACACGGAAGATTAAATCTGGTTTTCACTTCCTAAAATAAAAGTGCTGTACCTCAGAAATTGAATGGTGACTTGAATATAATGTACATTTAACCCTTTGAGAACCTGGAAATATGGTACGTATGTTCTCTCAGCATGGCTAGATGCACAGAAGGAGACAGAGAAACTTAAGGAGGTGAGCCAGGAGTACATAGCCCCAAAAGATGGGTGCATACCAGAAGTAGGATGCGATGCAAAATTCGGTTACTAAACAAAGAAAATTAATGGCCAATTATTGCCACCTGTGATTGGCACAGATCATGGTACACAGATCAACTTAGAAGAGCAACCTTTTGTGTTTTAATGGCTTCTAAAATGCTAAAGGATTCATAGGAAAGGAATAATTTGATGAACTAAAGGAAGAAGTTAATGGTCTTGCTAGAAGCAGCAATGAATGATGGCAAAGATGGAGGTGAAGGGAGATCTATCTGTTGTTACTTGTATGCTTTCCCGTATTGAAACAATCCAGTAATTAATCTATGAAGATTAGGGAGCTAGAACATGACTTCGGTTTCTCATGCTTTCCTGTTGGTATCTGGATACTGCAAATATTTCAATATATGACTAAATTGACATACTATGTTAGCAAAGGTGGCCAGACTGATCGAACTTGTGCCAAGACAGAACCCAAGAGCCACATACATAGTCAAATAAAAGGATTCATCTCAATACTTAAATTTCCCTGCCTGTAAACCAGATTATAAAATATACACTTATGTTTAATTTAGCCACACTCTGCCTAAAAACATTAATGACATCATAATCAACTACACTACCAGGAATTTTCTTAAAAACTGTAGCCTAAGTTCAGATTTTTGACAAATGCTTAGGCAAATTTACCATGTTTTCCATCAGTCTGGCCAACAAACTAGTAAGACCAGTCAGCACCAGCTGTTACTGCTATCCTTACATAATAGATATTTCCCTTTAGCATCTCAGTTCTGTATCACAAGACACAGTAATAAAGAATATCACAGGTCTTTCAAAGTACCATCCTCTGCATTTTTAAAGCAATTTAGCACATAGAATCCTGAGAATCTATAGCAACATAGCACACGCAATGCTGAGAAACCACACTACTTCTTGGTATTTATCTGAAGACAATTTGGCTAAACAACAGTCACAAAAATTCTTTGCAATTAAAGAAGAGAAAAAACCTAAAGGAGATGCAGGCAAATAGTAATGAATTAGTAGCACCTGGTAATAGTTAATGAAATAAGCTATCAGCCTTTATAAAAAAAGTTTCAAACAAAAACATCACTTTCCCATATTCACAGGGGACATAACTAAAATAACCTTCCATAAGAAAGAAATGGATTTTAGTTTTCTTAGGTTTGGTTTTTGTTTGTTTGTTTTAATGAGGTCCTTGTTAGTACAGGCACCATATAGGATTTTTACTACTACTAGATGAAAGCAGGTTCAAAGTGAGATTTCACTTTGCATCTATCTTTCAAGATCTACTTTGTATAATATGCACTAAAAGCTTTACTTAGTTTGGCCTCATTGTATCTTCCTTAATTGAGTCGTAATAAAAAGACTGTGTTCTAGTATGATATGTATTAATTGGTTTTCAAAAAAAGAGGCTTGAAGCAGAATAGACATCTCAATTAGGGGTGCATTTCAACATAAATACAAAATTTAAGACTCTTGTAATTGCCAAAAGATTGACTTAAAGCTAAACATAGTGAACTGGTGCACAAAGTCTCCAGATCTATTTTGTACCTAGCTAGCAAGGCAAAGCATTTCTATAGCAGATTGATTTAACACCACTGAAGACTAAAGTAGGACTACATCTTGAGTGTATGAAAGATTGTCACAGAGGGAAAGCTTAATTTATCAATTTGGCAGCTTCTCAGGGGAAACCATTAATGACACCAGCATGAGTCTGCCTTTTAGCAGAATTCATTGGACTTATTTTCCTAACTTTAAAAAAAATTATAACTTTTTCCCCCATAAAATACCAGATCTGTCAGACACACAACAGGATGACAGGAAATGCAGCTCTAAGCACAGAGCACACCATCTATTCATCTCACAGCTCCCTGCTTATATTCAGAACTCCAAGTGCCATAAAACCAGTATACTTAAAAAACAACAAAATTAAACCAAAAAAACCCCAAGACCTAACAAACTCACCCTACAAAATGTTATATGCTCACTGCACATAATAAGAGATGGTATCTTTTAAATAGTATGGCTTTGCTTACACTTGTAGATGCCCAAGCAAAGGCACACAGCAGTAACACATCATGAATGAGTCAGTAACTCATGATACTTCCTGTGTCATGGAGCATTCTGGTAACAACTATTCAACTCAGTTCAAGCTCTTTAAAATAAACAATCTTCAGTGCCAACCCAGGATGCCTTTAAGGCAATTACAAAAATCTGTGCAGCATGACCAGAAGAAAAACCTCAGTTTTATAAACAGCTCCAGTCCAGAAAAACATTTAGAAGCACACCTGAGTCTGTGTCTCACTGGCTTAAATTAAGTTTAAGCCTATTAGCAGTTCTAATAAATAGTTAGGCCTATGAAGTAAGCTAAACGTGTGCAGAGCATGTATGACCTCCACCACTAATCACCATTGGTTCTGTTCCACCACAAAAGTCTAGATAAGGAATAATGTCTGAGACAACAAGCTTCATGATGATTTATGTATAGTTTTCTGGCTCTTAGTCAGAGTTTATAGCTTGTTAAATTAGCCTAGTTTTTGTTAAATTATCTAGTTAGCTGCACTAGGTTCCACCAGGACTATTGCTGCCAGTGAGAAGGGGTGAGAGCTGAACCTCCTTTCAGGCACTCCAAAGCAAACTCTCCTTTCAGCTTTGTACATCTATGGATGTGTAAAGCTTCTTGATCTCACCTCTGGCAGATGGGTCACTGAGCAGAGGGAAGCCATGCTACTGTGCTTTTTCTCCATTGCTGAGCTTACACTGTAGCAGCTCTCCCATCCAATGATTCCAACCTTTGATTTTGCAACAGGTTCAGAGAAAGAAAGACTGATACTGACTCAACGGAAGAAGATTAAGCAAAGAAAACCTTAGCTTCAAGAGACAGAGGAGCTGACAAGGGAGAGACAATGGTAGACTTCCTGGTATTTCACCCCCTGCTTGGGTGACAGGTGAAATGAAGTAGCATACCCATATTTAAACTCCTTACCATTTTGGAAGGATTCACTGTGTTGTTCCTACTGTTGTTAACTCTAAAATGTCATCTATAAGATAATGATCCTCTTTTACCAGGAAACTCTCCAGTGGTTTTGATGACAATTTTTGTGTTTAACCCATGGGCAGAGGAGACCCAAGTATATGTTTGCCCCTGGAATATTAATTTCCCCATAGGAACTGAAGATAAATCAAAAAACATTGAGGGCAGAGGAAGGCCTTCAAACACCTTTTTCATCAATTAACAGCTTAATGTCCTCCTTTGACATATCTAGGCAGACTGCAGCAATCACAGGGAGTAATTGTACGGGACTGAAGTGTCAAGAAAGGACAGACAGACATACTGACTGGGAGAAGGCAGGCACTTCTTACTAGAACACAGACCCCTGAATAATAGTGTTCAAAACATATACCAGCTGTTCTCTGAGGCTCAGAACTGTTCCATTGTACATAAAGAAAATTCAAACCTTAAAACTAAAGGGCATGTTACAAAACTTAGACTCAAAGCCACAGCAGTCTGCTAATCAATGCATTTCAGTGACATCCATATGAATACCAGAGAGACATTAAAGCTAATACTGGAGAGCAATCTCTGCATATTCCAGCACTGACATACTACTGGTTGCACGTTATTTACATGTATTTGGAACACACTGACACATAAAGCAGGCAGGACAACTGAGTTTTTTGGTTTTGGGGATGGGGAGGCAGAGGGGGAAGCCAAGGTTTTCCATCCTCCCTAAAGGTCTCCAGGTGGCTCACTCACTGTGGTGCTCAGACTGTGAACTGGAGAATTAAGGAATAAGCTCTGAGAGAGTGTGTTTAGTGTTCTGAATAAGAATTCAATTTATGTTTATAACTCCTCAGTCTTTTCTCTGTTGTGAAGACAGAACTTCTTTTCTTGAAAGATAATACAATCCCCTGGCTCTTCAGAGCTGGTATTTTTTCTCACAGAAAGACAGGACCTACTTTTATTCTATATTTACAGATCTGGAAACAGAGGGCAAATGCAGCTAATCTCCTTTTGTTCAAACCCATCTATACAGGCATGTCCTGATACACAGCTGTGCTGAGAATCCACAGTCTATTTTGAAATCAGTGAGATTTGTGCGAGCTTTGCACTTCTGGAGCTGGAACCTGCATTGGAAAACTTGAAATTTTGTCTCAAAGACCACAGTGAGAATCGGTGTCCTAGTAGTTTGTGATTTCATTTTACTGCCCCTTCTCCAGATATTTCCAGGGAGCTAGAGCTTACACAGCTGTTCTGTCTAGGAGATGGATCAACCTCAGTCAAACCGTTCAGGTTTTTATGCCTTCTCCAGTGCCACTGGCAGTATCTTGTGACAACCCTGTTTTTAAAACTTGAACTGAACTTATCTTGGGTTTTCTCAAAGATCAAGGGATGTGTGAAAGTCTCCAGACCCAGAAGAGCAGAGAGCTGTGATCTGTAGGGAAGCAGTGAGCAAGTACTTTGCCTTCATGATCCATTTGATTAGTACATGTTCCTTTTTCTCCACCACTGGAAGCCAAGTTCTCTCTTGCAAACCCAGTATCCTTTACCATGCTTTCACCCTTTAAACCTCAAAACTGATGAGAGTAGAAAGAAGAGTAAAAGGCCAGATTTTCATCCAGTGTCACTCAACTCATTTTAAAAGGATTTAGATTAGTCCCTGATGTCCATAGTTCCTGTCTGCTTCCAGTCTAAACAAAATCGCCCCCAAAACAACTAAATAATCCCTAAGATATTCTGAGGATTTATGATAGGGATATCCCTGCAGGAGCCCAAACCCCTTCTGAATGTGAGGTGAGCATAAACGTTCAGGCAGTTGAGCCTAAAGAAGAACACAGGTATTTGCATTCATCTGTCGTCTTTTTCTTAACAGCTATGTAATCCCACTCTTCCTTTTGCACACAATGAAAGAAAAGAGGGGAAGAAAAAACTAGCTCTTTTGCAAGCTAGCTACCAAATGCAAATTTAAACCCTCTTTGCCCAGTACAGAATGTGTCTGAATTATATCTGTATCATGCTGCTGCATGCCAGTTACTTTAATTAGGGTGAGAGCCAAGACGCACAAGAGAAAGTTTGTAGTGTAATTAAGAAATAGTTTTTCTCCTCAGTGCTCTTCTTTCATCATCATCTTTGCTCATTTTCCTGCTTCCCTCCCACCCTTTCTCCATTTAGGTAATTTCTCATTCTGATTCTTTAGTCATTTTGGCAACCCAGCATTGTTGTACTTAAACCTTCAGGCAGGCATAAAAGCCAAAAAACTGGTTGCCTTTAATGCTTCCAAGATAAGGGGTAAAGACTGAAAAGCAAAGAAATGAAAGTGAAAGGATTTATAATGTTTTAGAGTGCAGTTTGGTTCAGTATGGCACAATGCTTTGAAGTGTATCTTATTAAAAGCAATGGCACGTTCTGCAAAGAACTGCCACTGCTCAGCATTCAAGGAGCTGGGTAATCTCACACAAATGCAACAAAGGTACTCAACAACAAAGGAAAGTGATTAGGTTGTGTAGATGTTCTGCAGGACTGATAATAGTGAATGAATCAATGAAATTAGTGTTCTCTTAATACCAGCAAAAGTCATACAGCTGTCAAGATTTGTTCCAACATCAATTTTCATTTTAAGAGCTACCCAGTCTCAACCTGCTTTGCAGTTGGGAAGGATTAACACCACCAACAGGCAACTTTTAACAACTATATCACATGGTAGCCAGTGTTATTTATTCCCCATTCTTGACATTTCAAACCAGAACGTATCAGAATTTGTCTGAACAAATTCCTACGTAAAATTCTTTGTGACAAAATCCCTTCTGGGAGTTTCTCTGGGTTGTCAGTATTACATAAATTCAGCACACAGCTGGTTCTGAAGTGGCAGGATTTCTCCTTCTTTCTTTTGAAGGATTTGTAAAGTATTTGCTGGATTCATTCATCACATCTTACTTCAGCTATAAATATTTCATTGCTTGGCAACAGAGAAAAGCCAAGCTAAGTGTTATTTCTAAAATTTACCATATTCTGGGAATGTTTTAAATCACCATGATATTATTATTATTAATTATGTCTCTTTGTGGATAGATGTATAAGCCTGTCTTTGTTTTAGTTCAGGTTTAAAAGTTAGGTATATTACACTAGCCAAGCAGGTGCTCCCATTTAGTATATGTTACCACAAAACAGAATCACAGAATCACTAAGGTTGGAAAGGACCTTCAAGATCATCAAGTCCAACCATTAATCCAGCGCGACCGTGTCCCCTAAACCATGTCCTGAAGCGCCACATGCACATGTTTTCTGAACACTTCCAGAGATGGTGACTCCACCACCTCCCTGGGCAGCCTGTTCCAATGCTTGACCACCCTCTTGGTGAAGAAATTTTTCCTAATATCCAAAACAAACTGATTTAGAATAAGGTGCTAACCTTAAAGCTTGGTAGTTAACTATGTTATAAAAGTAGATTAGATCATCTACATCTTAATCTCATACACACAGGTTATTCATGATACATTAATGTTAGCACAGCTAGACTGATCACAGAATCACAGAAACACTAGGTT
>NW_010560493.1:0-1158 GCF_000687285.1 Phaethon lepturus | reverse complement strand
GAAGGCTGAGGCGTTCCCGTGCCGTCTCCCACCCTCCTGTGCAAATCCATCCCCAGGGCCGGCGGGATGGGAGCCTGGCTGCTTCTGGCCAGGGCTGCGTTTTTCCAGGGCCCCTTAACGACGAAATATGAGTTCTGGAGGGCTGGGATGGCTCTGAAGGTCTGGCTCTGTTCTCTGTCTGGCACGGGTCTGCTGCTGGGTGCTGGTGGCTGCCCCATGGGAAGGGGCCGAGTGCCTCCGAGGTCTCCGCAATGAGCCCCTGGGAATCGGCTGCAATTCCCTGTTCCCGATCCTCTCCCCCCGCAGGCCACGGACCGAAGCGTTCTGTGTCCCTTGCCGGCATATTGCAACGGTGCTAAACCCAGCGGCGCTCCTCGGTCCTGAGGCAATCCATAAAAAGAGTGTCCGTCCCTTTTCTCACTCCTCAAGGAGCAGGGGCATTGGAGGGGGCTGGTGATGGTGGGATCTGTCTGCCCTAAATCTGAATTTCCTGATTTCCAAGCAAGAAATACTGACGTTTCAATATTTGGGGATCTGGAGGTACGGTCCAGGCTGATGTGTAGGTTACCTCCTGAGCCCCCGGGTCTGTACAGCTCCAGATGACTGCTGTAATTCCCTTGATACTCCTTCAGTTTTGGTCTCACCTAGTGCAGCCCCTCCCGTGTGTCCAAAGGGATCTGCCAGGAAAACCCACGCAGATCTCACCCGAGCTCAAATTTTCTCTTCTCCCTCCTTCAGGATAATGCATGATGAAGTGAGCGAGACCGAAAATATTCGAAAAAATCTGGCGATAGAGAGGATGATTATTGAAGGGTGTGAAATTCTGCTGGACACCAGCCAGACTTTCGTAAGACAAGGTACCGTGTTCATGTCGACGTCCCTTCCCTCCGTGATGAATGCGAAGCCCTGCAGCCCCCGTCCCCCGGCAGCGCACCCCTCCGCAGCGCGGTCTGTGAGCTGAGACGTTAAAAAATACAGCCCATTTCTGAACGTTCTCAGCTCCAAAGCGCCTCGCTGTCAGGCGGTCTCGGCACCGCATCACGGAGCGGGATGCGCATTTCAGCCGTTACTGATGTCCTACCACCAGAGAAGTAGCGGGACACATCCTGACCTCCTGGGCACGTTCGGTCCCGGAGGAGCACCCACGCGCTGGGGGTG
>NW_010560492.1:0-1296 GCF_000687285.1 Phaethon lepturus | reverse complement strand
GGGGGAATTGTCGTTCGTGCGCTAAAGCGTAGCTGAAGGATGACCTCACGCCTTCCGTTTCTTTTCGAACTTGTTGCTTTTATATTCACCGGTCGCGCTAAAAGGCGCGGGGTCGGTAAACAAGTGGGAAATACCCAACTTATTTCAGCGTGGTTCCATCCACCCTTCAGTCTTTAGCTCCGAACTTGTGGTTTGTTTTTTGAATACACAATTTCGAAGAGGTATACGTTGTTCTGACATAATCGTGCCGTTAATGCCGCCGTGTAAAATGGCACTTTCCGTTAATAGAGTCATTTTAAAGCACCTGTAAAACTCCTTCATCACCTAAAAGCGCCTTGGCAGCCTAGTGTCAGCTTGTGCTGGAGCTCGGGGAACGGAAAAAGGGTTTTTAGGGTCTTTTCTTCCCCGCCCGGGCGAAGTTAGATGTTTTTCAGGCCTCTGTAAAAGGAGCTTTCTCACCCCAAAGTATCTCGTCCTCGTCCCTCGCACCCAGCCCCTTCTGGTTGAGACGCACGGTCTCGGCGCCAACTTCTTCGAAAAGCTTCAACGTGATCGTTCACCCAACGGAACGGCAATAGGTCGCTGAAATTTGGGGAAACGCCGGGTGATTGAGACCGTTTTTCCAAGCAGGGGGATGTCCTGCCCCCCCACCCCGCGCCGGCCCGGGGGAGCCCTCGGCGCAGGCTCCTGGCACGTGTGGGTCTTGGAGCCGGGAGCGTCGCGTTGGAATTGGCAGGCGGATCATTCACGTTTCCAGGATTTGTGAATCGTTTTCTGTCCGGATTTCTGTTCCAGCCCTAAAAGCTTTCCAGCCCTGGAGAAGAGCAGAAGAGCAAAGAGAGTTCCCCTAATTTCAGCCTGTGAGGTGGGGGGCTGCGCTTTTGGGGTCGTGCTACTTTTTTTCTAACTCCTGTGGGGTCTTGTCTCTTTTGTTTGGGTTTTTTTTGATAAAAAATAACGAATAAATAGAAGGATTGTGATAATTCTCTCTGTGCGTGGGGAAAGCGTGCTCGGGGAAACTGGGCGAAACGCTGCTAAGCTCCGTACGGAGCGTAAAGCTCGCTTTGGAGCGGCTCTTTGCGCCGCTCTTTCTGCGGCGGCACCTCGCAGAAAACTCCTCAAGCTTCGCCTGATCCTTTTCCAGCACCTTTTTATTTTCAATACTTCTCCTTTCGTCTTGCAGTGCCCGGGATCCTCCGGTCACGGCTGTGCCGCTCTGCGCAAGCACCCTTCTGCGGCGGGACCGGGAGCTTATTCCCGTGTTACAGGCTGTGTGGCACCGTGCAAAAAAAAAAA
>NW_010560491.1:0-202 GCF_000687285.1 Phaethon lepturus | reverse complement strand
ACTCTTTGTTTTGGGAATGGGGAGCTGCTAAACAAATCCCGAAACTTCGGGTGCTGCGCTCCATCTGCGCGCTGACACCCCTTGCAGTGAACCCCCTTTTAGCATCACACCCTCCCCCTCGGATCTGACCTTTAATAGGTCTTTAAACAGGTTTGGGGGTTTGGTTGGGTTTGGGGGGATTTTTTCCCACCATCCCTCTTTC
>NW_010560490.1:0-7370 GCF_000687285.1 Phaethon lepturus | reverse complement strand
GCCCCACGTGAGCATTTTCAACAGTAGGACCTACCCCAAACCTTTCCTCATCCAGAGCTGCACCTGAGCTCCCCCGAACTCAGGAAGAGCCTCCTTTTCCATAACGGATTTGGAGAGGGGTCACCCAGAGGGCCACTGCCTAAATTCAGTGAGCTGCCTGTGTAAAAACAAAGGTGGGTTTGAACCAAGAAAGAGGCATATTAATAGGTGAAGGAAATTGTGTTCTCTTTGCTGGTTGTTTTTTTTTTTTTCTAAATGTCATTTTTCCCACATGTAAATGTTGCACTTTGAAGAAAAAGAGCACTATCAAATGCAGTCAGCTGTGGTTCAGGCGCTCCGCCTTTTCTTTGTCATCCAAAGCATTTAAAAAAATTCACATTTTGAAAACCTTTACTTTCTTCTTCTGTAAGTTACTGATTTTGTTTTGCTGCAGTCTACATACAAAATAACTCTGAGTATTTCTTTTTACTAAACCCTCACTCGAATCAAATATTTTTAATACAGAGAGTACATAAAGGATGGATCCTTTATGTCTGGATGTTCTTCATAATACATTAATTGTAATTTGGACTTTCCTTTAACCTTCATCGATTTTAGTTAAACCGTACACCCTGAAGGCATTGCATCCAACAGCCAGGTGTGGTATATTCCTACTTACTTCTGTCCCTCCTCGTTTCCCGTCACTGTAAATTGGTCATTTCACATTGTGCACGATAAACCATACTAAATTAATTCTCCACTGCTGCTTTCTTTCCATGTAAATGCAGATGTTGACTTAACTAAGAGTCTTACTAAGATTACTTAAAGTAATCTGCTTACTGACACCTAAGTAGTTGGGTATATGAACTAACATCATTAATTATCTTCACGGACATGAAAGCTCATCGGTGCCAAGGACAGTTGGCAGTCAAGGTTTTCTGTGTGTCTTGTGCTAGGAAGCCAAAAAGGAATACCTAAGCTCAGGATTTACTTGTTTGAATTCAGTGCGAAAGCATTTTTCTCTGCCCGTGACCGCTTTCATTAAATCAATCCTAATCTTTCAACAATGATGTGAATGCCATTATGCAAATAAGCAACTGCTTTTCAGACTTGCAGAAACGATGACAGCTATACAAAGATTTCTGAGGCTTTTTAATAGTGGCAGTGGCTGAACTTCACAAATACCGATTTGTAAGTATTGCGTTTGGTGATAGTGATTTTTTCTGGGAGGCTGACCACTTTTAAAGCCGTATCACGAAGCTGAGAACTAATGAAATGTTTAACATTCTGGAATAATTCACCTCTGTGCACCAGAATGTTGTAAAAAGGTTCCCATCTGATGACGCCTGTAGCTGGCACGGTACGCTCTGCATTTATCACAGTGCTCCAGATAATATTAGTATTTAATGACTGTGCACTGATAAGCTGAAACTGGATGAATAGACTGTCTTCCATCTCATCCTGCTTAAGGTGACATGAACTTTCATTTATGTCACAGTCACTTGCAGCTGTTCAGACACACTCTAAAAATGCTGAAAGGAATACTCTATCAATCCGCAGCTGAATGAATGACCATAAGAATGAGTCTGTTGTCTTACTGTCTTTGGATTGCTTTAATAAAAGCATTTGTATTCCAGGAAGGAGGTAAGAATATAATTAATCATTGACACAACTGAATAGGCACATTGTCCAAGTGATTCATTAGGAAGCAATTTCAAGAATATTTATTTTGATTATATACATTTTATAATTAATTAGCAACATAATAAAGTGAACACTCAAAAGAATCCATTTCCTATTTTTATACCTTTGAATTAAATATAACTGCATCTTTGCTATCTGCAGCTCTCTGCAAAGCTTTGTGTCTGAAGCAAAATGCAAGAACAGTGATTGTGATTGATATAGTTAGTAATACCGGGAACCTGTATTTACAGGGCTGAAGTCCTTCTTTGTGTTGATGACCACAACTCAGACCAGAAATATGATATGCATGGTGAAATTTTGCCCCACAATTCAGTATTACTGATAACAACCTTGGCACATGTCTAGAACTAAACAAGTGCAACCACGTGCAAGAACAGATATTTGCAATGATTTTTTCCATGCTCCAGCTGCACTTCAATGTGTGCAGAATATGGGCAAAAGGTGGGAAACAGCAATGCAGAATTCCCCACACCACCGTGCCACTCTCCTGTACCTCCGTGGAGCTAGGGCTATACTACGGCGGCTTGGCATGCTATGTGATCTTTCTCCTTTAAATACTTCAAGATAAAACGTTTGGTTTGAAAAGGAGGTTTTTTTGACAAATATTTCAGTAGTGTTTCTTAAAATCCATAAGCCTTCACGGCAAGGCTCCCCGCTAGGGCTTACCTTGGTTCTGTTCACTGCTAGGGCTCGATGGCACACGCTACCCATAGTTTCCACCTGCAATTAATCTAACGCTTTTTTTGTAGGTGCATCTTCCTAACACGGGGAATGAGAACTACAGCGGATAAAACAAGAGCTAAATAACATCGTATCTGTGTCAACTGAAATTGGTGCAACTCTGGGCTACTTCAAACTTGTTTTTAACAAGAAGATGGGCTCCCCCAGCCAAAGAGACCTCGTGTATTGGCTGGCACATCTGGTCACCTGGATCTTTCTAAGCAAAGATAGTAATTTATTTAACAGATCTTTATCTATTCTTAATGACAATGCTTGTGAAAATAGCTTGATTGGTAAAGTCTGAGACAGAAGGCTTCTGCGTAGAGATGAAGGGAGAGCTGGAAGAAGGTGAAAAAGAAAAATGAGCAGTGAGAGTACAGAGTTAAAATAAGGAGTGTAAATCTAAAAACTATTGAAAACATTACGCAACTACTAAGATATTTGACACGAAAGCTTAGGCGGGGAATTACAGGTTTCCTTCCTTTTTCTAACAACATCCAGTAGGAGGTTGATGACAACTCAGAACTTCAGCAAGAGAGAGTATCAGATACTGATACCAGAAACCATCTCCCTGTCTGAAGAGTCTTTAAACATTTGTGATGGAAAGCATCTCCTTTATTCGCCTGACTGTGATATAACCTTTTCATTTTCATAGTTGATGTCTTCCATAGTTACATAATGCTTTGAAGAGCTTTTAGATTTACACTGTATCTTTTTAATTTTATATTCTCCATCCTGAGCAGACACTTTACTTGAGGGATGGACTAAACTGTGGCTCTTCGGTGGTGCAAACATTAGCCCCAGTGAAGCCCCTTGTCTCACAGAGCCACGTTTCAGCCACATCCCTCCCCTGTGCGGGCAGCCCACCTTTTACCTAGCAGTCTTGCGGTTAAAGTACCCATCCGAGAAGCTGGTAGTCTAGAACAATTCAAATCCACATCTCTCTTTTTGCCGTACAAGCATTTGCCATGCTATATTTGCCAGCTTCTGAACACCTGGAGATACTCAGCATCAGCAGGGTATATCTGAGCGAGGCAGAGATGCCACGGGGCAGTGGTTTTGGCACACAGTCCAGCTTTAGTGACAGTTTCCAGATTTGTTTCTGTACTTGGCATTAAATGATATTCAGCTGCAAAGTGGAAACAATCTTGAGAAAATGCAGGTCTTTCCTCTCCCACTCTGAGTGCCCTAGGCACTGGGCTTTCAACCCACATGGTTTTTGCACCCCTCTTCTTAGCCCACAGAAATCCTGGAGCCTTCTCTGGTTCCTACATTTGAACTTTGTGCAGGGCTCAAACCTTTGAGGACGAGAGAAGCGGCTCCGAGCCTGTCCCAGGCACAGTGACTGAGCTGAGCAATGGCTGTGGCAAGTGCCCTGAGCAGAGCAACTCGGCCACGTGCAGAAGCCACAGCGGGGGCCCTCTGCAAACCTAAAGCCAGCAAAGCACTCGCTGAGTGACTTTAAACAGCTCCTTCAGCAGCAGCCACAGACTGGGATTCACATACCATTGTCACAGCTAAATCCTACGTTAGGCATTTCTTCCATCTCTTCTAGATGCTGGTGTCTGAAATCAGCTCAGGTGGGGGAAGAGCCAGTTTCCAGAAGGAGAAATCCCCTTCTCTGCGGTCAGGCTGCTTCAGCGTGTGAAGTCACTTGGTCGGGGAACTATATCCCCCATACCCTTGCTTATGGAAACCGGGGTGGAGAAGCAGCTAGGGCTCTCCACCTCCACTGCAGCTGAGGATACTCAAATCCAAGGCTATTATCTGAATGCCTTTAAAAGTGAAAAGATAAAAACTTAAATGCACTAGTTAGTTAGCAATTTATTTGACTGATGCATAAAAAAGTGCCTTTTGCCTAAATTAAGACTATTTTACCTGTACCTGACAGGGAATGCTGTTAATTGAATGACATTTTGAAAAAAGGCTTCCAATTTGAATTTTGCTCAGTTCTGCAGGCTGCATATGAGCTGAACTACAGGATTATATTGTGTTATGACACGACTTGCTTGATATCTTTCTTGTAAATTGTAGCAATAAAAACTAGTTTGCTGCCTGAATGCAATTTCTTCTTACTTCAGCCACAAATAAAGGGAGGAGTGGTTTCTGTAGGAGAACTCAGCTCTGCAAAAGTCTGCTAAAACCTTTTCAAAGTACCTGAAGAGTTTAATTCTCATTCCAAAATGACTAAGAGCTCCTACACAAGAGCCCTCTTGCGACTACCTGGGAAGTACAATATTACATCCACAGAGGAAAAGCACATCGCTTCTTAAAGAGATAATTCATCATGTCACCTGCCACCGTATCCCCCTGCTTCATAACTTATTTTTATTGACCAAGGACAATGCAGGGAAAGAAAAAACACAGTAGAGATTTATTAGACATTAAAAAAGTCTAAGAAAATATAAAAAATCTCCCCCTTAAACACAGTTATTGATAACTTCTCCTCCTAGAGTACCGCATGATGTCAGAAACACCGTTACTTTACTTCAGAGATAATGGCGAAGGCAACCATCTGATGTTGTAAGTCAGTCCCTCCTTAAGCGGTTACTGGGGAAATAGATGAAGCTGTTTTCTAGACAGTGAAACCACACACTGAGCTTTTTAATTCCTCCGTCTGGGGCAAATCACCGGCACACCCAAGGGGAGGCCTGGTGCCAGCACTCGAGGGCACTTTTGGGTGCCTGCTCGGGTAACTCTGCCTTGACCGCAGCAACACTACCAGCGGCGTCTGGAGGCAGGGCTGTTGAGAAGCCGACAGCAAGGCACGTTTTATGGAGTTGTCAGACTTCCCGTAGGATGGATCGTGCCCACAGATAGGTGCATCCAAGGTACTCCCATAAATCTAATAGCAGGTATGAGAAGAGTGCTGCTTACCACCAGCCAGAAATTCAACGCCATCCAATTTCATGGCTGAACAGTGGGACTGGCACAGGCATTGGTGTGTTCAGGTTCCTGTGCAGCCCAGCTGGAACAAACCTTGCACTGTCTGCTGCCCCTTTCGAGCTGGCCCTTGCTGGATCCTTGGCCGGGTACCTTCCCACGCTCTGCGCGAAGCGCCTGCCCCAGCTGAACCTTTCCCTCGACCCAGGGCCACAAAGTCTCCTACAGCTTTTCAGGTCTGATACTGGATTTCTGAGCCTTGCCACGGGCTCTTTTGTAAGCCTGCCTTTCAGTATGACCTTTATATCTTGCCATACTGCTGAAAAAAAAAATATTGGTTATAATTTGGGTTTACATTTATTATATATATTTGACCTTTCAAAAATAGTCATTTTATATAAGTATCACACGCGGTTTTAAATATATCAAAGAGGAGTCCGATCCCCCGAGTGTCTGGTTCCAAGCACGCTGGGCAGTGCTAATCTCCCCTCAGTGCGTGGTAGCTTTGCCATTTTATCGTTGCCTCCCTTGTATCTTTCATCCAGGTCTGATTTTCAAGGCTAGATTGAGAAGGTCATCTGTACTCTTAGTCTTGCAGTGCTAGAGAATATTCGATGTGGAGCTGATTGAATTAAAATAAAAATTATTAAAGTAAAGCTGTTCCTTGGTGATCTACATGTTTGTGGAGAATTATAATGAATGGTGTTTCCAATTAAGTACTCAAAATACAGATATGCTATCAAAATATACTGATTTTCTTGCTGCTTTTATGATGATTAGGAGGAACATGTTTTAATTGCTATAATAGTAATTTATTAGAATAATGTAATCTTGGTAGATAAGTAAATCAAATAAAAAACTTAGCATCCTTCTTTTGTTATGTATTTCCCCATCCTTTTGCTATCATCCCAGTGAAGAGTAAACATAGCGGGTAAATTTATGCCTAATGCAACTGGAGATAAATCTGAATAAATGGTTGGGTGCTTTCAACTCCACCCAAGTACGAAGAATAGAAAGAAAAAAAAAAAAAAGTCAGCACTGCCTCAGGTTTACCAATATAGAAATCTCTCAAATGCTATTGCTAAAACTAGACAAGTTGTAAAATACCATATGCACAGCATGTCTGAAAGCTACGTATTTGGAGCTACACTGCAAAACCCTTTAGACATTTAATTAACTACAAGAACCTTAATACACACTTCACTAGATTTATAAAAAGACTTTTCTCTCTCCAAAGTAATAAATATAAAAATAAGTAATGCAATCAGATAATGAAGTTTTGAATGTATGTGACACAGGACGGCTTGGGGTTAAACTGCTCTAGCTTTTTGCTTTCTCAAGTTCTAAGAAAATCGATTATTCAAAAAATTTATGCATCTTCTTCCCTGGTAAATATGGAGTTAAAAATCTTTGAAAATAAAGAACCCACTTGGGAAAGCAAATTCACAAAGGTGTTAAGAAAAGCCCTAATCCCCACGACAGGTTGCTCTGTCCATCTGGACAGGTTCACGTCAGCACATGCGATGCATACGATGAGCATGTCAGCCCACCGTGGGAGCTCAGAGCTGGCCACCGCAAGAACATGAGGTTCTCCACGCTTACGGTTTCAAAGATGTTACTGCTCATGCTCCAGTCATTGAGAATGAGCTTCAGTATTAACAGGAGCTGCGCATTTAATACGCTGTGATTTTTTGTATATTAACAACTTGTAAGTCTGTCTCCTTCGATCAATAAATTCTCTCTCCCCGAGACACCAAGTGACCAGCAGAACAGATGCGTGGCTAGTACGCTGAAGGGCTCATGTATCGACACCCTACCAACACTTCGAGCTCCATTCTCGGTCAGGCGTACGCTTGCTCTGAAACGAAATAGCTGAAGGGTGTGTGTAAGCAGGTGCGCTGGTCACGTAGTGAAGGCGACCCTGACGGCACGTATCTCTCTTCCGAAGAAACACGCTGCTGGGGTGAGTAGGTGAAAGAGCAGAAAACTCTATTTTGATTTATTCCAAGCCAATAGTTCCGGACAATTTAACCCCAGACAGCGGTACCAAAGGAGACGCCTTTGTGCGTCTCAGAAGCCGCCGG
>NW_010560489.1:0-8256 GCF_000687285.1 Phaethon lepturus | reverse complement strand
GACGGGGGCAGCTCAGGCTCCTTTGGACGCTGACATTCGCAGTTTCTTGGGGTTGTTTGCCCTTGCCTTTGAGCCAAGAACTGGTATGTGATTGAATTTATCATCTTTGTTTCTGGGGAATTCTGGTGGTGGTTGACTTTTGGGTCACGGAGAGTTTTCTTCCTTAGAAATAAATGGGGAACGGATCCATTACATGATAGTAATATGTATTAATGCCTATTTACCTACTGCAGATCCTTCCCTGCTTGCCCAGTGGGATAAAGCGCAGTACAGTGGAAAGAGAGAAGACCTTTCCGACACGTCTCTTGATCTGTAGTAGAGCCGGACAAGTCACAGAGGAAATCCTAGACCAGAAAAATGCTAAATCACTGAGGATCTGCCTTTGAAAACAAAACAAAACCATGCAGTGCATGATGCATGTATAGAAATTCACATCTTCTCTTTTTCAGGTGTCCTCTCCAGTTGGCTCCAGTATTGCGTGAAGCTGGTTGAGAAACAACATCTCGGTGGCTTGATACATCTGCCAGCTCTCTTACTTCAACTGAAACTTCTCATGAAACCCCGCTGAGCTCCTGATGTCTACTGGACTTGGCAAAAGCACAATTCAGCAGTTAATCCAGGTCTTCACAGAAGCCAGGCTTTCCACCTGCAGGCAGGCTGCACAACTACTCCTCTGGGGCACAGCTAGTGAAGCCCACCACAGGGTGACACTCGCAGTGTCATGGAGAGGAAGCTTGCAGCACAAGGCTTGTTTTTCTCTATTGAGGGCTTCCTGGATTGAAAGCTTTCTAATTCTTCACCTTTCCAAAATAGCAGATTTCCAGTCTTGAACTTCCCTAGGCACTTGCTGTGTCAGGCTAATAAGCGAGTTGCTGACTGGGTGATACCTTTTAAGACATTAAAAAGTGTGTATCCTCTTACTGCTTTCTGTTCTGCGTTACCAAGTGACAAGACTCAGAAGGGCTGCCGCTAAGAATTACGGTCTCTAATGGTCCTTTTTGTTTCTCATCCTGGGTCCCATACCCCAGGATCCTAGGGACACAGCTGACAAACATAGATAGCTATGTTTTTTTGAGGAATCATCTGGAGATTCCTACCTGTTGCTTCTTTTGCAGTGAGAAAGCCAGACGCACATTAGTAATAAGCCAGGATCTTCCTGCCCCTCCAAAACTTGTTGCTGAACTTCTGGCTATGCTCTTCCCTGCAAATTTACATTTTTAGTGCACTGCAGTTGTGGTTCCACAAGTGTTTGGCATCTCCTTTTCCATGCTGGACCAAAACACGAGCTGATCTTGTGACTATTTGTACCCATAAGCCTGTCACGAGTCTGCTTTTGCCCATACACTGCCTCTTATCAGTTGCCTGATGCAGCCGGTGTCACACATCCAGGACCCCTACACACGCAGTGCACTGTACTGTCCGTGATTCCCTGCTTTCCAGACATACCGCCATCAGCTGTGTCTCTAAGCGTGCTTCTTGGCTGTCTCCCAGAAACTGCTTTTATTGCTGTTCTTTCGTGCGCACTGCTTAGTCAACATGCTTTACAGGCAGCATGAGACGTGTTTTCTATCAGGCACAGAAAAACAACTTGCTGCTGCCATGAAGGTTGGGACACATCTCCCTCCCAGTGTCCTCAGGCACACTCCAGTCCCCCATTAACCAGATAAATGTCAGCAACAGGTCCCATCTGAGGGGGCCGTAGGAACCTAATCCAAGAGGGAAGATGACCAGATGAGCTAAATTGGAAGCTGCAATAATAATGTATGGCTATCAACTCTCTAGGTGGCATTTAAAGTCAGTAAACAACTGCAAGGATTGGATTTCAGAAGTTTTGCAAAGTAAGTGATATTCAGGCCACTGATGCTGGGAGCAGCTTTTATCCCAGACACATTAGGACACACGGTAGTTCTCTTAAAAGGAAGTAAGATCTCAAGTGGCAGCTGTAATTAGTACACTCCATAGTTATTCAGGCTTAGAATCCATGTGAATACCTCAGCTGAACAGAAAGAACAGCAAATTAAAGGAAACCCCTCCCCCAGAAGTGGATTCATTGGGTTTTGGGGGTATGGTTTTGGGAGAGGGTTTGAGAGAGAGTGTGAGAAAGGAAGAAGAATAATTGGGCTAGGAAAAAAAGGATTTAAATGCAATTTGTGGTGAATAAGTTCAGCATGATCTTACGTGATCTGTCTACCTAGATGTGAATACCTATCCCATATACGTGTACTAACATGGCACTAAATGTTGCCGTGTCGTCCGTCCCTAACAAATATGCAAAAAATCATCATAAATCTGTTAGAACTGGGAAAATATCCTATCCTCCCACCCTTCGAGGTTGTGTTCTACCCAGATGTGGTTGCATTGTCACTATCAACTTCTGATAATTTTCGATTGATTCAAAACAAGGCAGTGTATGAGTGTAAAGTGTGTCTCCATCCAGTTTCCAGGTGAACATATTCTGCACCCCAGCACTTTGACTCCAAACCTGCAAAATCTTAAAGGGGGTAGAAAATGAGAGCACTGTACTATTCTCAGAAAGGGAAATCCAAGAATGAGTGAAAACTTTTGTAAGGATCACATTTACTAGCAATCTCCCTTTCCAGGAGAGGTTCTCCACGCATTCACAGTGCGGCTACCAATGAATGAGGGATGGGCTGTTCTTTCCTCTCTTGATTACGCTTCTTTTCACTACAGCTGTCTTTTTATCTTAGTTATTTTTCAACTGTGTTTTTGTCTTAGTTACTGGTTGGTAAAGATTGGTCTTCATAAGTTTGAATAGCGAAAGATTTTTGCGAGGTTATGCAAAAAAATGAGATGCCTTAAAAGTATCACAAAATTCATCCCCCTTGAGCCTGTTTTTTATTTAATGTCTAGATGAAAATATTACCTCCTAAGTCTCCGTGCGTGTGGCTTGGTCCCTGGGACACCCGCCAAGACAAGAATTTTAGATGCCTGAAATCATGTGCTCAGCAGGTGTAAATTGTGTTCGGGGAGAGTTCACCTTTTGTCCTTAGCCCCAGAGGCAGTTTCTCTTCATTAGCAAGGGAAGATGGAGAAAAAGATTATCATCATTTCCTGACTGCATGCCAAAGTTATGTATCATAAGAAGAAAATCTGTTCATACGTTCACAAATATGTTTTCTCCTAATCCGTCTTCAGGAAAATGTCTTTGTGAGGAGCAAGGAGTAATAACAGTTGCAGAAGAGTTGAAATGAAGTGACAGAAACAGAAGCAGAATTTCTCTGCCGAGATTTTTTCAAGCAGGATCCATGGTAGGTCCTCCCATCGGAAAATAAAAGTACTCAGTCATGCTATGATTAAACATTTAAAAGTGTTCCCATCTCTGCCTGCTGGTATCGGGTATCGTTCAGAAATACAACTGTATTGCCTCATATGGGATACCCAGTTTTCCAGCTGAACCAAGCTGTATTGCTAGTCTTTAAACATCTTCCCCCTACACTACAACAGATAAAAACATTCACTCTGTGTGTGTGTATCTGAAAAGAGAAGGTGGCTCATATTTCTATTAAAACTAATGTGTTTATCATAATAATTATGCCTTATTGTTTGTGTAAAGGTAACACATCAAGGCTGAGCCACAGAAACAAACGCAAAAATTGCAGTTTGAAAAGAATAAGGTCACAGGTCACATTATTTGTTGCAGAACAAACACAGTAATTAATGGGCCTCTCCCTGCAATGGTAGCTCAGGCAGCTTATCTATGGAAGAGCTGGGCAATGAAAGAAGCGATGTGAAGTATCCATACTTTTCTGGGCCAAACATCTGAGATAGGTCTAATAGAGAACATGAATTTCATTTGTAGAGAGAGAGAAAAGACAGACAATATCTTTTAGAAAGAAGACTGCTTGGACTACTCAAGAGTATTTGTTTTCTGTTGTTTGAAGATCTTTGTTGTGGCAGGAAATACGAAAAAAATCTTTAAAACTTATTTTCTCTTTATGTGTGCCAGACTGAGAGGTTATATTCAGAAAGTGGAAGACAAAACACTGTTTGGAACTTGTGCTGTGTTATTTTTTTCTCTCAGACAATGACAGACCAAAATCAGCCCCAGTGAATATACACGTCTGCTTTTTATCCAGGTATTTTCTCCATTGAATTGATTAGGGAAAATCTTAGAAAACCTGTTCAAAGACACATACAATCACTTTGAAAGCCCTAGCTTAATATTCCAGCACATAACGAATACATACTGGGTTTGAGTCTCTTGTTCGCTTACAATGCCCATTTCACTAGCATAGCTTGCCTGATGGCTTTTGTGACCATTTGAATGGTATCTAGGAGAAACATTTCTTGAGTGTCCACAGGTTTATAAGGAACTTATGCAGATTGCTAGCAACGTAATCAATAGTTGTGTTGGGAAAAGTTATTTTAAATAACCACATATATCATTGTCCGTTTGGGTTTGGTGACCTTTTGTAATCCAGAACTGTTCAGTTGAAAACAAAGAGATATAGGAAAATCCCTAAGTTTCCACTTCGCTGATACCTAAAGCAAATCAACATTACTGGATGCAAACGACTTCTCTCGGTGTCCGAAGCCTGTGGATTGGATATCACGCCCCGGCTTCCTCTTCACACTATTTTTGACCATGCCAGACATCCTATAGCTTCCCCAGAATTTAAGATTATACCTTTTCATCTACAGAAATATTTTTCCCTGCAGATTTAAATAATTAATTGGGACGTGCCTGGTGGGTCTTGAGATAAACTTAAAAGAGGCAGCAGATATGTGTGACCAAGTGACCTTTTGCTGTCCTGCTCGTCCCTGCGCTCTCACTGTGCTCAAAGGGACGCTGTCAAAATTGCTAGGCCTTAAAACTTTAACCTGCACTGACAAGTTGTTCTACATTATAAGTCTTACCTAAAAGATTACCATGATTGTTTTGTTTGTTTTGTTTCAACAATCTTTGCTGAAGGCTCCACAATACGTATTCATTTGTCCTTTTGGGTAGGTGGATATTTTTAAATGCCCAGCTTATTCCGTGACCTGTTAAAACCAAGTTGATGTGCGCATACTCCACTCAGCAGAGAACTCGCCGGGGATGGTACCATTTTTCTGCACTCTGGAAGCAGAGACAAGAGCATGCTTTGGAAGCCTTTACTGAAGAGGCTTTCAGAAGCCATTTTGAAAGGCCTGCAGTTATCCTTCACCCACTGTTTTGGGAGCCAGTAAGAAGTCTTGACTGGACTTCCTTGGTGATACTAAGTATTAGGGATGTGTTAGTTACACGTGAGAAACCGATGATCAGGCTGCTGGTTCTTACAAAGAAGTATGTTGTATTTCAGGTCAGTCTGAATTACCCTTTAGGCATTAATTCTAACAAGATCTTCGTGATTTAATACAGCTGCACATGAAGAGGTGAATCAGAGCAAACGGTACCGGTACATTTGTAGCATCACACTCCTCTTTTTTATATACCAATACAGGGATTGATGCAACATCAGTTTTTAAGCGGGTGGCTGCACAGCCACAGTCATACCGCGTGACACAGGAACACGTGTCCGTTCCAGCTAGGGAGGAGGGAATGAATGATATCCACTTACCACACCCCAGGTAATCCACACCTGCAGTTTTAAGCTTGATTTGAGCTGTTTCACCGCTGCCTATCTATCAACCCCTTGTGCCTCTTGCAGCCGCACCAGCTCAACTTTGGATGTTGGAAGCTACAGGTGCCACTGCGCTATAGCATCCTTCTCAGATGGAGGAGGGTCGGCAGCAGCACCTGGAGCTCCTTGGCAGAAGCAGAGCCCCCATAGTGTGTCGAGCCTTAGCCAGAAGCATCAGGAGTCCCTTTAAAGGTGGCCCAGAATGGAAAAAAATGTATTTGTCCCCTTCTGAGGGATAAAAAAAAAGGCCTAAGAAAATACTTCCCTTTCTTCCTGTAACAAGTTTTGCCTTCCTTGTTTCTGGTGAAGGTCTACAACGTCTCCTTAGCTGCCAGAAAGATTCTTTAACTGAACCAAAGGGGATGATGTCCCGCGTCGCTGACCAGGTAATCCCTCTCATCCATTCATCAGATACTGGATAGAAACATTCAGAAGTACATTTTAAGAAATCTCACTAAAAGTAGTTCCCTAAATGCTATAACCTTGTTATACGAAGTTGGATTCTTGATGCCATTCAAGCCATCTACTGAACTTCTAAAACTACATATGTTTTGTGGATGACAGCTAGAGAGACCTTTATTTTTATGACATATTTGTACTTAAATTTTGTTTAGGAGAGTAATTTCACTGAATGTTCCTGTACTGTTCTGCTAGCCTTACAGAGAACATATCCTTTGCAAGTGAGGTTTTGCGGGGAGTGTTCTCCCAACCGTTGTGATGGTTTAGACAATGAACTGCTAAGGACTTCTTGTCTCACTGGAGTAGGATGCAGATTCTTAGTCAGCTGAACCAACCCTGTGAAAGTTTCACCAGTTCTGAGACTCTGGACCACCATTTTCTAATATAGTAGATCTCAATTCTCTCCTCCTTTCAGCAGTCTCCTACGTACAGTCATTTTTAAAGGGAAGCTAAGTATGAGCCTGTGTCATGCAGCTTGATAAAGGCTTTCCGGAGCATGTTCTGGATCAACATTTGAGCTCCAGTGAAGCATGTGAGTTGCCAGACTCCTAATTCACAGAGTTCGCTGCAGTACGTCAGCCAACACCCACAGATGTTCTGAGCAGATGCACAACGTGGTCTAATGGCCATGGGAAACTGTCCTCTAAATTATTAACTACAAGTGCAAGAACGGGTTTCATTTCTGCTCTGGGAACCAGGCGGGCTTGCTAATAGTGAAAAGTTTGTTACTGTGGTGACCCTCTGTAAAACGGCTCTCTAACGAATGGCAGTTCCACAGAAACACAGCCTGTTCTGTTAGTCACCCTAAATAATAGTTAATACTTGAAGTATTTACTACGTTACTTTCTGCCAGTGGAAATTAAGAAGTTCCAATTAAGCTTAGGGGAAAGGGAGCCACGATGGCAGTGTTACTGGCCTGCGTTGTTCCTCTGGGCAGCGGGACTGGGAAATACTGTCACCTGGTATCCACCTGGCCAGCAAGCAAATCCTGGCCTTGACTTTCTTCACAGATTCACTGAGAACACAAGTTTTGCTCAGCTTCTGCTTTATGAGTGCAGAAAAAAATCACCCCCTCGATGAACTGAGCGTGCAATTGGGAACAGTTAGGTAATAGCTGCAGGACTAGTAAGCAGAGGACTCTCTATAAGGAAGTTTACGTTTTGGTGTTAACATAAGCTCACACAGGAAATTGGAACATTACCTGTAGTGTCAAATTACTGTTTGTTGAAGAAGAAAACACCTGCTTACTGCCTTTCATGAGGTGGTTGGTGGTAGGTGTTCATCCTGTCTGCAGGGCATTCGGAAGCACAGCTATTCTTCTCGTACATATTTCTTAATGTCCTCTTGACGCAAAACTCTTGATGTTGCTTTTCCTTGAACTCTTTGCCTCATGCATGGCCATTCTTGGGAGCGTGTCCAAGACAAACAGAATGTCAAGACGGTACATAATTTATATTCAAACATGGCATCGTTACATAGCAGTGCAAGCAGTGGCATTCTGTTGATACCTCATCACTACATGACGTTACATTGTGCTGAAATGTCAGGACCTGTAGCACTGCATCAATTGACAAAACGGAGAGATGTTAGTTCGGGCATTGTACTGTGATGATTCCTGTATTAGTAGAGCCTGTGAGCCTCTAGGCTCTAAGCTGGTGGCCTCCTCTGGCAAAGTCCTTCCAGTACAGACAAGGAGCAAAAATACACTTTTTGTGACTTGGTCTGAAAGCTTTCAAATATAAAGGATGATGGGTGTATTCTACAATTTTCTAGGGTTTTTTAACACTTTAGAGGAAAAATGTATTCTGACATTGCTAACTTTCTAAAACACCTTTTTTCCCGTGGAAGTAACGGCGCAAAAGTACTGACAATGCACACAGAAGTGAAAAAAAGACTAAAACGAGCGGGTGCGAGCTGGGTGAGCCGTTCGAGGACGCAGCCGGCAAGCGGGCCTACCCAACGCGCATTGGTGGTTCAGTGGTAGAATTCTCGCCTGCCACGCGGGAGGCCCGGGTTCGATTCCCGGCCAATGCATGTACGTTTTGTCGACGGGGAAAACCGCTGCGCGGTAAGGTAGGTCCGAGCCCTCGCAGCGCCCTTTTAGTTCCCCCGCGGGGCTCCCGAGGGGGCACGAGCGGCGCCCTGGGGCCAGAGGCAGGTCGTGCCGGCGGCG
>NW_010560488.1:1435-2041 GCF_000687285.1 Phaethon lepturus | reverse complement strand
CCAGATTTGGGAAGCCCCCGGATGCCTTCCCATCCCGCTGGGGGTTACGCATCCTGCCCAGGCTGCAGCTGGCTTTTCAGTACTCATAGGCTTGGGCTTTGGGGTGAAGTTTCCAAGTTTTAGCCAGAACCCTCCACCAAGAGCCAGGAACGGGGAAAATCGGCCTCTCTGATGGGTTGGTACTCCTGTTTCACCATCATTTGCTGGTAGTCAGAGTTGTCCTGCCCTATAAAAAGGGCTGGTTTTCTTTTGTCTGGAGGTTGAGAGCTTTAAGTTTTGCTTGCCCATGCCTAGATGATTTGAGGCGATGCACAGCCACCCGCGGAGAGTCCCCTGCTCCCAGGTACACGCCATCGCCCCTGGAGCACCCACGGGGTGAAGGCAGCAGGGACGGGGCTCGTCTGTCCCACAGCAGAAGGGCAAAATGCAGATTTCAGAGGGTGGCCAGGGGCTCACAGCCATCTTCATAGATGAACGCGGAGGAAAAGGGGTTCCTCAGATTCTGCTGCCACCAGCACTTGCATCACCCCAGCAAAACCTCACCGGGCACTGTTAGAAGATGAGTTAAATCACTTGCTCCTGCTATAGGGGCTGTGCATGAATTTC
>NW_010560488.1:0-1404 GCF_000687285.1 Phaethon lepturus | reverse complement strand
GGAGTTCCGTGGCTCCGGCAGCTGGGAGCTACCTCCTTATTTCCAGCCTCCCAGCCAGCTTGTGCCCATGCATCCCCCTGGGAACGTGGTCTTTTTGGCTCAACAGCTCCATTCCCAAGCAGAGGCTGTGGACCACTGTCCCCCCTGCTCATGGTCACATAAACACTGTGATCACCACTGCAGCAACAGCTTCAAGGGAAGCTTTATTAGGAATTAGGAAAGGATTAAATGTGCCATAGCTCCTTTTAATGAGCTGCAGCAGCTGGAAACAAGGAGTCAAGGCCATGTGAGCCGCCAGCTGCCTCCACAACATCTGCAAGGGGTGCGAGGTTTGCTCGGAAAGCGGTGGCGTGAGGACGGGCCGCTGGCATTGAGCAGCACCTCCGGTTGGGGCAGGACGCGGGGCCAAACCGCTGCTCCCCGGCCCCTTCCCCAACGCTTATCTAAACTCCATCCCCAGGTGAAGTCAGTGGCAAATCTCTCCCCAGTGTTGTACTCACAAGGAGAAATGCAAAGGGTGCCGTCAGCTTGGCCAGAGAGGACCTGGATCATCACCCTTCTCCTTGGGCATGGGCATGTGAACACAGCTCCTCGGTGGGCTCTCGGAGGGCTGGAGGAAGCAAGTCCCACACCATGCTGAAGTTCACGTCCTCCCTCAGCACTGAGCAAGCAGGGAGGGAAGGAAGCAGCTCTGCGCCCTTGTTGCACCGCAGTCGTTGCTTGGATGGTGGCACTTGCCCACGGCGTCTCACTGACATGGGCTCAGAGGCTGTGTCAGAGGGGCCGGGGCGATGTTCCTTGAAAGTCCATCTCCCCCTGCCTCCCATGGCCTTGGCCCCCCCATGGGTTGATGGTGGGGCTGGAGTCTCTCCCTGTGCCATGATTTTGTCTCAGAGGTGGCCCCCAATCAGCCCTTCCAACGTGCCTTGACCATTGCAACCCTCCCAAATCTCAGACAGAGGGAGCACAGGGCCGATCCCTGGGGAGACCTCTTTTATCAGAGGCAAACTCAGAAAAAATAGACCAAAAAAAACTCAGCTTATGTAGCACCTTGCAAATTTAGCGTGAAAGGGACTATCAAAAGACATTGTATTGATGTTACATATTGAGAAGGAAAGGCCTGAGGAGGTGCCTGATTTCAAACTAGATTTGTCTCCAGACCAACAAAGGAAATCACAACGTCCTAACTCTGCAGAATTGCAAGCAGAGTACTGGCTAGCCTTAGTTTTAATTTGGATTTGAAGTAGTGACACGTCTTGGTCATCACCCGGCACTGACACTCAATGAAAAGGAGTGCATGTATGTGTGTGTGCACTCGTGTTAGTGCTCGCACATCTGGAGGGGATCAGCAGCGCAAGGGACCGGCCGGAGCCGGGCGCAGGGCTCGGCCACGCTCGCCTCCTG
>NW_010560487.1:370-689 GCF_000687285.1 Phaethon lepturus | reverse complement strand
AGCCGGCTCCCGAGGTTGCCTTCGCTTCTCTTCTTGCAATGCCGAGGCTTGTGTTTGCGGCACCAAATCAGCACTGTAAACATGCCGAGGGGGTATTTATTTTTCTTGAAAGCAAAATAACCAAACGGCACATCAGAAGGGAGGCATTTAACTCTAGTCGGCTCCTTTCTTTTGTTGGGAATCAAAGTGATGATTATTTGAGCAGGTTTCTTCCAGGCAACCCACCACAGCAGTGGAAAACGTGCTGCAAACACTGCTCAAGTTACGTCAGCTCGCGGAGAGCTGAGATTTTGGGCAGTGGTACTGGGGACACGCAGGC
>NW_010560487.1:0-278 GCF_000687285.1 Phaethon lepturus | reverse complement strand
ACGCGCGTCCTCGGCAAAGGCATCCCGAGCCTGGCACAGCCCGGCCCAGCCAGGCAGCAGAGCATCTCCAGCTCTTCCATTTTTAAGGCCCCATCCTTTCCTTCTTCCTCAGGCAAAAAAAAAAACCCCAAACCAAAAAGCAAACCTAAAACCCAAACCCTCCCACTGAAGTCAAAGCTTTTCAGAAAACAAACACACACACTGCTATATCTGAAGTCACCGGGCACCCAGCCACCGTCGGGGCGGCAGGATGCAGCCCATAATTTGTAGCGTGAGCG
>NW_010560486.1:710-2857 GCF_000687285.1 Phaethon lepturus | reverse complement strand
TCCGGCTAAGAGGAGCCTGCCTGGCTGCAGCCCTCGCACCCCCGCGGAGCTGCCCCTGAGCCCTCCCCGCTCCTCTGCTGCTCAGGGCAGCCCGAGCGAGACGGGCTGGAAAGCCGATCAGAAGCAAAGTTAATTTAAAAAACCCCGACGAAGAGCTGTTTTTCTGGTGCTGGCCAAGAAACGTGACACTGAACAAATAGTAGAAAATAAAACAAAAAATAAAATCCGCATTGGATTGAGAAACGGCCTTTTAATTTGCAGAATCTACGATGTCTGCGTGCAGAAATCTTAATTTCAGATCCGGTCTTTCGATGCAAACATCACTTTAAATAGATATTCCTGTGCGCACGTTCTGGTGCCTTTTGCCATGTCGTTAATGGATTGCTCGTTCTGTGAGTACATTCTTGTCTCATTTTGTATCCCCATACATTAAATTGATAGTTTGGGGGATTATTGCTCGTTCCAAGATTACATGGGTGGAGTCCCCTTTATATGGCCATGCTGGTATGCAGTGAATTTGAATTGGCGCAGCAGAAAACTTGAAAATTTGGAACAGATAACTGTCTCCTATCTTTATATGGGAACATCAGAGTTTCTAGCTTTATTCTGGGGTTCTTGCCATTCCAAATATAATTTATTCTTTTATATAACTGTTTTCATATGATACACTCTGAAGAGTGGATAATGGTTTGGGGAGGAATATAATCATTTTTTTTTCCCCTCCAAGGCTGTCTTCCGAATTAATGAGATTGAGAACACGTTCCAAAAATCTATTTTTCCCCTCTGGGCTTTTTCTAATGTACTCAATTTATTCTGTAGTGTGTCTTGCGCTTCCTTTATGGAGTTTGATGCCTAAATATTCAGTGGTGGTTGGCCGGCTGGAGCCCGTGTGAATACTTCGCGTACTGACGCGGTCTCTCGGCGAGCCGGGGCAGCGAGGGCAGGTCTGGCCGTCCCGGCCCCTTTCTGCCCAGGCAGGTGGGCTCAGGGACGTGGCAAAGTCCCCTCGCCACCGCGTGCGCCGACCTGAACCTTGCTGCTGGCTGCGGGTGGCCTTACGGGGGATGGAGGGGCATCCCCATCCCCCTCCCCCTTTTTACTGTCCTGTCTGGATGAGAAGCGGGTGGCCGGGAGTGAACCGGCACCTCCTTCCCTCAGCCTCGGGGTGGCACGGAGACGATATTCCCAGAGAAGCACGCGAAGCTCAAGCAACTTTTCCTACTCAAAGCCTCACCTGTAACGTACATTGGTAACGTTTTTGTACATTTTTCGCTCCTTTAACAGTTTGGTGCACATACACATTTCTTAGAAAGGCACAAGTAAGCAGCCCCCAGCTTCCTGCCCCGCTCCGCTCTCCGTGCCCGTTGGTGTTGCCTTCTGAAGATGCTGGTTTTCCAGCTTTCTCTGGCAGGATGCAAATTCAGCCAAACCCCCCCGACTCTGCTGAGAGGTTCCAGCGTGGGCTTCAGTGCCCCGCGGCTGTTCTCCCACGGGCACCCGGCACACCCGGGCTCTCCCAGGGACTTGGTGCTCCCCTTCCTTCCCCCGGCGCTCCTGGACACATTTTTGTGCCCTGGGGCGGTGCCCAGTGAGAGGGGCCGTCTGGCAGAGCTGCCAGGGATGCAGGCGAGGAGGATGAGGCTGAAGAGCGGGGCCGGTGTCCCTGGGGTCTGCAAAGGGACAAGGGCTGCATGGCGGCACGGACCGGAGGAGCACGGATGTTTGCGTCTGCTCCCAAAAGCCTGTAGCGTATTAATGTCGGAGAGCCTTGCAGTTCCAAAATGGGTTGGCTGACACGCTTCGAGCCCTGCGTTTAAAAGAACCGCTGTTGGTTTGAGACTAAACATGAATTTCTAGGCCTAGAGGAGTCATCTTGAGTTGCTGCCAGTGGGAAAAGGGTGCTCCGCACGGACCCTTAAGTATTACCCTGGGCGCTGAAGCCATGCCCACTCTCTTTACGCAGCAGTTTTGCTCCATAAAGTGTCTGTATAGATGTGACCTTCTCACTCAGCATCTCTGGTCCCCATGAGTCACATCTGCTCCCTTTCCTGACTGAAACCGAAGAGGACGTTGTAGCCTCCGGTGCCCCCCAGCCCACCCAAAGCGGGGCCAAGCCGTGAAGCAGCGGGTTCCCTGGTGGGACAAGG
>NW_010560486.1:0-476 GCF_000687285.1 Phaethon lepturus | reverse complement strand
TGTATAACCTCAGGGAGCCACTTTCTGGGCCAAAAGAACGAGAGACCTGTTCTTCGATGGCATTTCAAGCTCTAGTTGGATGATGTCCCATGCAAGGGCTGGGGGTTATTCGGTGCCCTGCCGACAGCCCGGTTCCTGTTCCTGCGGGTCTTGCATGCGCGGTGGTTGTTCATAGCTCATCATGGGTGGGCGACCGGCCAGGTTGGCTGGATCCCTGCTCCCACCGGATCGTTTCCCTTTTCCAGGTGTGTTACCCAATGGCAGAGAGCCCTTCCCAAGGGCGCTGCGCTGTGCTGCGGCTGCCCTGCTCCTGCTTGCCGGGGCAAAGGCATTGCTGCCCACGTGCTGCCTGGGCAGGGGTCTGCGGTGCCCGGGCTGCCCCGTGGGATAGCAAACCTCGGGCAGGTGGGGTGGGGGACCCCGCTGTGGGGACCCTCACGCTGTGGTCCACTTGCATCTGGTGGCTTGACCCTACC
>NW_010560485.1:0-3387 GCF_000687285.1 Phaethon lepturus | reverse complement strand
TGCACGAGACCGTCGTCTCCGCGCACGGCGCCGTTAACGCGGCTTCCGAGCATAGCCATCGTTTTTTCATGCGCAGCGTATCGAGACAGATGATTGTGTGTCGGCATCCTTATCTGTGTACATAAGGCTGTGCATTAGGAATGCAAAGCTGTGACGGGCCTTCATCTTGAGTAGCCTGCTAGGAGACGATACCTAATTTAAACGATGCACATTAGCATATGTTGTGTAGTTTTAAGAACATTTACATAATCTTTAAAGACCTCCCGTGTGTGTCATACTCAGCCTTCAACTGAAGAATGGGTCTTAACGGTGCTGCCTCCAAGATCAGTGTCCCCTGTCTTAGGGGGATGATAATTCAGCGAGAAATACACTGGGTACTGTGGAAAAAAAAATGAATCTAGCAAAAGCTGGAGAAATTTTGTGTTATACATGTACAGTTATGCAGCAAGGTGTTTTGTGAATGATAAATTTTTAATTTACGATCACATTGGAATTTATGGATGAATTCAGTGACTGTATCGCTTTTGGCATTTTAATAACTCCAGGAACATGGTAATGAGAAGCACTGGGCTTGGGCAGCACTGGAGTAGTGCCGGAGCCCTTGGTAAAGGGCTCTGGAGACTGCTTACTCCATAAGTAAAAATGTGTGTCTTTATTTTTGGCCGCCTCACTTGAATTGGCTTCGGTTTCTGGACATGAGCCTACGGTCACTCCCTGCCTGCAGCAGACCTGAGCCTGGGAGGAGAAGTGGCCTCGACCTGTTGTGAAAAGGGTGATGGGGACGTACGACCGCTCGCTCTGAGCCGGGGCTGCCCAGCCAGGCGCTTTGGCCGCCGCAGAGTGCTGCTGCGTGTCGGTGGGCAGTGGCCTGCTTGGTTACTTATAATTTTTTTTAACAATACTAATTTTTTATGTTCTGTTTGCAGGAGGTCCAGTCTGGTCATAACAACAAAACTGTACTGGGGCGGAAAGTAAGTCTCTCAGTTACGCGTAATGGTGTTTGCTGCCGTGTGCTTTTCCCTTTTACAGCCGTACAGCCAGGTGGGGACTGGTGGCATCTCGGAGGGGTGCGTTCTTGCTGCTGTCTTCTTTCTCCTCGCTTTGCCAGGTCTTTTAAGGAGTTGGAGCTTGGCAGAGGTGCCAGCCCCAGCGGAGGCTGGGGTGCCGTGCCGGGCGCGCTCCCGCCCCGAGCACCGCTGCGGCTCCGGGAGGTGTAACCAGCCGTGCTTTTCAACCACTCTGCCCTTCCTCACTGCTTTCCATTGCGGGTAGGGTTTTGGCCCCAGAAGAAATTATCGTTGTGGATTTTTCAAATCTTCCTGGAATGTCTGAGAAGAAAACCCAAACAAACCACAAACACGGCTGTGAACGAGTCTCTGCGAGACTTTCATCCGAGATGTTGTGCAAATGAGTGTAATTATTTTTCCCCCTGTTTCACTGGAGTTATTTAATGGTGTATTGAAGCTGAGGTGCAACGCAGCCCTCTGCTTCTCTGCGAAAGCCGGGAGATAACTAGGGTACTGCCATGTATTTTGGTAAGGCGGGTCTCCAGTGGCTGTCCCACTTCATCGTGCCGTTGCTTCGCAGCAGGCTCGGGATCTGCCCGGCGTGTTAGAAACACAGGCAAAAATTAAACAGCTGGAAAGGAAAATTATGAAGCCATTCGTTGCCTCTGAATCTAGTTTATATGTGATCGACAGGCCACAGTCCTGTGGGTGTTGTTTCTTGTTGCCTTGCCTTGGCAAGGTGACCTGCCTCAGGAGGTCTGGTCCCAGCAGACGGGGTGTTTAGTGATTTTGGGGGTAACCTTGGCTGTACCTCTGTGCCTGTGTTGCGAACCAGCAGCGGTTTGGGAGGAGCACTTTGTTGGGCTTGTCTTCCAGATTCGCAGTGGCAGGGCGGGTTGGATGCTGCTTCGCTCTGAAATGGTGGATGGCATCGGTGAAGCCTCGGGGATACAAATTTGGCCGGGGCACAGCCCCTTCCCACGCTGCCCGGTCCCAGCAGCCCCCGCAGTCCTGCCAGCATCCTTACCCCTCCGCTTAGAAACGTTGGACGGTTCAGGGATGGGCAATATCCACAGCAAGGCTGTTACCACGTTAGTGTAACAGTGGTATTAGTCATCCCAGAGGCTTCAGGGTCTCTCTGCTGTATGAGTTGTAGCTGCATTTTTGGGACAGTTAAAGCACGTGCTGACCAGAATACAAAATTAGCACTTCCCGATTGATAGCACCTGAGACCTCTAACAGCCACGTACCTATTTCTCCTTTGCAGAGCTGAAACGGAAAGAGGGCTTTCGAGAAAGCACATCATTGAAGGTACGTGTCGCACGGGCACGGGGGGCTGCAACCAGCCGGACCCCAGGGCAGACGCTCTCCCGCGAGCCGGGGCTGCTTGGCCCCGGTGCTCGCTGCTCCTCTGCACCAGCCCTGCACGGGGCCCAAAATGCACCAAAGGATTATTCTGGCTTTTCTCAAAAAGCGTGAGCAAACACGTTGCACACAAAGCGCCTTATCTACCTCACCTCTACGCAGCGACGACCTTTTGGTTTGCGTTATAATGAGCAAGCGTCTTGTCCTTGGCTGGCTGGGTGTGCGTGTTGCTTGCAGATTTGTCACTTACCTGTGGCCATCGGGGTTTGCCGCGCCAGGGTTTCATCGCTCGCGGCCTCGCGCGGGTTCCCAGCAGCTTTGCATCGCTGTCCTCAAGAATGGCCCGATCCCAACTGCTGTGGCGGTTGGCTGCGGTCCCTGTGGCAGGGAGGCTTGGCTGGTCTCAGCTGCCCTGCTGATACGTATGGGGGATTCATATAGACCCCTCGGCTCTTCCCGGCAGGGCTAGGGCGGTCAGTGGCAGCGCGTGGTCGGCTGACGTGGCTGTGGCCACATGGGCTCCTTGGCGCAGCAGGGCGTGATGGAGACGCGGGGCGTGATGTCAGCCTGCAGAAATAGGCTCTGGAGGGGTGCCAGGTCCCAGCCGCTGAGCGGCCGGCTGGGGACGGCTGTGGTTTGCTCTCGGTGCTGCTGCTTCTCAGGTGCTCAATTTTTGCGTACGTTCCCTCGCCTTGTTTCCAGGCCCGCATCCCACTGAGTGATGCCATTGCCTTGTGCACAACCTTACTCATGCATCCCAGGTCTCTGCTGCATCTGACGCGCGCTCACCATCTTCCTTCCGACTGCTCTTTCTGTTCTTGGCCATGTTATTGTTGCAGAGGGAGTGAGAGCACGTACGTTTTTCTACGCGGACAAGCGTGTTTCACCTGGTCTGGCTCTATCCAGAGGGCTGCCGGGCGCTGGGTCAGACACCCGGGCGCAGTGACCGCGGGCATAATTATAACTTGCACAGGATTTTACACGCAGGATGCAAATAGAGCGGCGCCCGTGAAAA